>NW_027627426.1:0-5241 GCF_034508935.2 Berghia stephanieae
CATGCAACCTGTTTTGTTGAAAAAGGGGAAAACCCCGACACGCCTTTTTTAAACTTTTTCGATTTTAAAAAGAAGCTCTTCAATTTCACATTTTATTTATTTCTTTGAACTTCAGCAGCAAACATTTCCTTTATTTTCTTCTGAAGTTTTTCCGTACTTTATTTACCTTTTTCGAGTTTTGAATTCAATTTAGTTTAAATTTTTCCATTTACTTTTAAAGACAGTGATGTATTTTGGAGGGCATTCGATGATTAAATAGTGAAAACATGGGAAATTTATTAAAACCCCCACCTGTACCGCGTCTCATTCTCCTCTCTCTCTCCTCCCTCCTCTCCTCCCCTCTCTTTTCCCTCTATAATATATTTTAATATATAATAATAATATAAATATAATAATAAAACTGTCATCTATCCTATCTATCTTCTATCTCTATCTATCTACTATCTATCTCTACCTTTTTAAAATCTATCTTTATCTCCTCGCTCTATCTCGCACTTTCCAGCATGAAAGTTGCGGTAGTGTGTGGTTGTGTGTTGGTGTTGGTGTGTGGATTTTGTATACCCCTCACCTTTGTCTTGACCCTCTCTTTCTCTCTCTCTCCTCTATTCCTCTCTCTCCCCTTCTCCCCCTCTCCTCTCTCTCTCTCCATTCTATTGTTAACAGTTTTTTATCTCAAAATTTTTGCATCTTTTAGTTCATTTTAACCTTGACTTCAAAAAGTTATCAGCTCACATTTATCACAAAGAGCTGATTCTACCTTTTAAACCTGTCGAGGATCATATCTTTGCTGCTTGCATGTCTTAAATAGTCATGTACACTTAGAAAGAAAACACATTTTAACCCAAATTTTGGGGCCTGAAAACCGTCCTTCAAAATCGATCGATAAAAATGACTCTAATCTAGTCAACAAAAAAAAAAAAAAGCCTAAAACCCCCAATTTTTCCGGGACTTTTTCTTGAAGTCCCGGTTTGGGGTTTTTTTACAAGATATGTCATTTTAATCGTTTGTTTTTTAAAACCAACTTTTTTTTTTCTGGCCAGAATGTGAAAATGTTTTTTTCCCCAAGTTACCCGCATTTTCCCCTATTGTTCTCAACAACAACATTTTTATCAAGGGGTTCTATTTCTTACCTCATATCAAAAACTTAAACCCCAACAACAGAGACAGGCAGGCCGGGCCTAACCATCCATTTCGCTCTATCTCATTATTTCATGTCGGGGGTAAGGCTGAACATTTTATAAAAATTAAGTCAAAATTTAAAATGCAGGAAAATAGACAAATTTTCCCTTTTTTTTACCCATTAAGTAACTCCATCGGACACAATGCAGGTATAGATCAGAAGTGACTCACTAAGGTTTTGTTATTGTTTTTATCCATCCACTTTTTTGAGTAATTCCCCCCTAAACGTTTTAACAAACTAAAAAAACTTTAAATCACACATGTTTGTGTTTTGGTCCTTTTACTAACGAAAAACACACAAAATTTTTGTAACCAGAAAAATTTATACAGTTTTTACATTTTTAATGAAATTACTCATAAACGCGGTGCAAAAAAAAAAAGATAACAAAGACGTGAGTGACGTCAAAATTCAACTATCCTAGTATACGACCCCCCCTTTTTTTTTTATTATTTTTATTATTTTTATATTATTATTATTTATTATTATTATTATTTTATTATTTTATTATTATTATTATTTTTTATTTATCATTATTATTAACACATTATTTTCTTCTTCTCTTCGTCCTTCTCTACTTTTTATATCAGTTTTACAATAACAAAACAAAGGCTGCATATATAAAATATATATTATATAAATATATAAATATATAAAAAATGTTGTGTTTTTGTGTGTGTTTAATATATATAAAATATATAATATATATATAAAAAATATATATAAATAACCATTATGTAGTTTTTTTAGGGTACATTATTATTTTATATAATAAATTAAAAATAATATATGTGTGTGTGGTGTGTTTTATGTGTTGTGTGTATTTTTGTTGTTTTCGCGGTGCTAAAGGAAATATTCACAACGGTGCCCGACTGATGGCACGTACCAACACAAAAACTATGTGTAACCTCAAACGTTTATAGTCTAATTGATATAATATTTTAATAAGAAGTGACCACGTCAACTGGTGGCGTATAACAAAAACAAAAAGCTTAATGACGTCAATTGTATACCTTCTATACTAATGTAAACGCATTCAAACTACATAATTTATGCAAATCTACCAGCGCCTCCCCTCCCCCACAGTCATTAATAGGGCATTTCTTCACTTTTTTTTCCTTGAAAAGTGACAATATATTACGTTATCACTTCCCTCCGCCACTGTTCTCAAACTGCTTTTGTTTTGAGATATTTATTAACGAGTACATTGCTTTGTTGACGTTAATCACAACAATCATACAATTATTCATATATAATTATGTAGGTATGTACAACATGTATCCAATACATAAATTATGTAATGTAACTGATCTTTTGAAAACAGTTGTTGTTTTTGTTTTGTTTTTTGCGGAACCCCCCGTCCCTCTCCCCTTTCCCTCATTTTTTAGAAGGGCTTCCATAGCTTCAGAATTTATTCTGTTTGTTGAAACCTGAATGGATTGCCAATTGCTTGTTGTCCTCTGAATAGGATGATTGTCCATTTTTATATCCCCGCCCTATTATTTTTTATTTTATTATTATTAAAAATTATTATTATTTTTATTTTATTAATTATTATTATTATTATTATCATTATTATTTTTATCATTATCATTATCATTCTTCTTTTTTCTTATTAATTTTTATTATTATTTTTATTATTATTTTTATTTATTATTATTTTATTATTATTTTTATTATTATTATTATTATTATTATTATTATTATTACTAATATTTTTATTATTGTTATTTTATTATTATTATTATTATTACATTATTATATTTTTATTATTTTTTAATTTAATTTTTATTTTATTATTACATTACTATTATTAATCATTACATTCTTTTTTTTATTTTTATTATTATTATTATTTTTATTACCTTTAAATTCTTATTTTTTATTATTAAAATTATTATTTTTATTTTTATTATCATCATTATTATTATTATTTTTACTATTTTTATTACATTATTATTTTTATTTTATTATTATTATTAATTATTATTATTATTATTATTATTATTAGTATTTTATTATTATTATTATCATTATATTCTTTTATTATTTTTATTATTATTTTTAAATTTATTATTATTATTAATATTATTATTATTTTTATTAAAAATTTTTATTTATTTATTATTTTTATTTTATTATTATTATTAATTTTTATTATCTTTATTTTTATTATCATTAAAAATTATCATTCTTCTTCTTCTTTTCTTCTTCTTCTTCTTCTTCTTCTTCTTCTTCTTTTTATTTTATTTTTAAATATTATTATTATTATTATTATATTATTATTATTATTTTTAAATTTTAAAATTCATTATTATTATTTTTTTGTTTTAAAATTATTTTTATTATTATTATTATTATTTTATTATTATTATTATTATTATTATTATTATTACTATTACTAATTTTTATCATTATCATTTTTATTATTATTATTTTTATTTTTAAATTTTATTTTTATTATTTTAAAATTTATTAAAAAATATTATTTTATTATTAAAAATTATTATTATATTATTATTTTTAAATTATTATTTTATTATTATTTTATTTTTTATTTTTATTTTTATTATTATTATCATTATATTCTTTTTATTATTTTTTATTTTTATTATTATTATTATTTTATCATATTTTTATTATTATTATTAATTTTTTAAATTATTTTTATTATTATTATTTTTATTTTTATTATCATTATTTTTATTACATTATCATTATCATTTTTCTTTTTCTTCTTCTTTTTCTTATTTTATATTATTTTATTATTATTATTATTATTATTATTATTATTATTATTATTATTACTTTTTTATTATCTTTATCTTTTTATTATATTAATTATTATTATTATTATTTTTTTATATTATTATTATTATTATCAATCATTATATTATTACATTATTATCACATCATCATTGTCATTTTTAAAATATATTATCATCATCATCATCATCATCACTATTAAATTCAATCACTGCTTGTCTTAAAGGAAGATCAGAAGAAGCAGTGATGAACTCGGGGTTTAAACTCGGTTCGTTTGCATTATATAAGCCGGGTTCTCAACCTTTTAAGATTCTGGACCATGTAATTGTTTGAATAGATCAACGATGTCGGTGTTTAACTAGAATCATCATCTCGATTGAATTACAAAAACAGTCTGACTGAAGCTGGAGTTGAAGAAATGATGGAAAACATCATCTTCGATATCAAAGATATAACATGTATCAAGGAATGGATTCTCTTGGATTACCTTTTTGGATTACCCTTTTTTTCTTCTTCTTCTTCAGCTAACAAAAATTTGATATCAAACTTCTTAAATTTTTTGGTGTTTGGTGTTTTAAGTCTCACTTTTGTTTGTTTTGATTTTTATATCTTTTGAGGTTATTTTTATTTTTTTGCCTATTTATTTTTTGTATGTTTATTATTCGTTTTTCTTGGGTTTCTTTCGTTTTTTCCCATTTTTTTGTTTTTTTCTATTTGGGCTCCCCCCCCCCCCCCCTTCCTCACCTCTTTAAAGAATTTTGTTTGTTTGTTTTTTGGGGTTTGTTTTTAATTTTCTTTCGTTTTTTTTTCGGTTTTTCTTTAAAATTTGTGTCTTTTTTGCTTTTCACTTTTTGTGTCCATTGAAATTTTTTGTTTCCTTATTCATTAATTTTTTAACAAATGATCCCGTTTTTAAAACTTCCATACCTTTTTTTCCTTTCCCTTTTCTTTTAAAATAAATTGATATTCCAAGACTAGTAAAGAATAAGTACGAAACGCCTCGTTAGATCTATTCAATTTTTCTTAATTTGTTGTCGTTGCGAAAAATAAATAAGTTGTTGCCAAAATATGTTTTCATGTTTTTTTTAGTTTAACTAATATTTATCCCAATTACATTTTTTAATCTCTTTTTTAAGTCGTAAATTGGCAGGGTTTTAAATATGCTACATATCCTTTAAAAAAAATGAACCAAAAAGGTGTTTACGGCGCAAAAAATGCCAATTGCCAAAATTTTTAACCCACTCAGGCAATCGTTAAATTTAATTAAAAGATGTATCGTTTTTGGAAAAAACTCTCAA
>NW_027627427.1:0-5193 GCF_034508935.2 Berghia stephanieae
AAATAAAAAAATAAAATAACACATCCTTTTTCTCTACTTAATTTATTAAAAAAAAAACAGTCGGGTTTTATTAAAAATTTATTACTTCCTTTTCCGTCTTATAATAAAAACCCTTTGGGTTTCCGGGCCCCCCCCAGAGGTTTTAAACGGGAACAAAAAAAAAATAAAAAAAAACATAAATTGATATTTTTACATTATCAAGTCAATAATAGTTTGGATTAAAATTTTGTTTTTTTAAAATTTTAAAGTTTCCACAAATTGCACGTTTTTACTGCCCCTTTTATTTTTTCAATGTTGTATGCGTTTTTTTTATTTTCGAAAAAAATTTAATTTTTGAAAATCTTTCTAAAGACTATATTTAAAAAAGGGCCCCCAAGCTTTTTTTCAAATGGCTTCCCCCCGCATAAGCAAAAAGAGGTCACGGGGGTTTTTTAAAAAGCCCCCCCAAAACCAAATTTGGGGAGATCATTGTTTTTAGAAAAGGAAGATGTTTTTCAGTGATTTTTTGCAATCTAAAAAAAAACACGAATTTTAAAAAAATTTGGCCAGATAAATCTTTTTTTAAAATTTATCGAAAAGATTTAAATTTTGACCAACAAAAAAAAACTTTTCCAAAACCGGGAAAACCCCCTCGAGGTTTTTAATAGATTTAAAAAATTTCATTTTTGTTTTTTCAGAAAAATGTTTTTTTAAAAAAGATTCAAGAGGGTTCAGACTAAGAAAATGATGGGTTTTTAGAATTTTTAAAGGGGTAAAGATGAGGGTTCCCCCGAACCTATACGTTTCGACCAACGACAAGGTCGAAAACCAATCTTCCTCAGACGTAACCCACACGACATCCGGGTGCTAGAATTAGCAAAACCGGGCGTCATTTTGGGCGAAACCCCTGACGATAGATTCCGGTATTCTTTCTCGTCTTTGGGTTTGGGATAGTTTAGTTGGGGAAAAACCTTTAACCCTTTTTTCTATTTATCAACTGTTTTTTATTTTCTTTTTCTGTGATATCAATTTGGCTCATGTCATGAATAATATTATGATTCATTTACTTAAATTGAAATTCAACGGGCACTTAAAATATCCTGGCCCAAAGATCTTGAATTTGGCTCGAATAAAAATGTTCTTGCCTTTTAAAAAGTTTTATTCCCAAATTTAAAAATAATATTTTCAATATCACAGTTAAATTTTGTTGGGACGAAAATTTAGTTTTTTTGTTTAAATTTTTGGGTGATTTCTTTCTCTCCCTTTAATTTCAACAATGCCCTTTTGTCTTTTTTTCATTTCAATACAGACCAATACGTTTACTTTCCCGTAACTACTTTAAAGAAGGAATTTTAAATTTTAAATTTTCTTTTGAGTCGGAGATTAGTGCTGTGTCATTTGCATACCTTATGTGCTGATTTCTCAACCCTTGTTTTTAATGCCTGGAATATCTCCCAAAGTTCTAATAAATTTTTTCGCTGTAGATATTAAAAAAGGTTTTTGGGCACCTCTTTTAAAATTTTTTTATATTTACCCCGAATTTTTTCCTTCAATCCCAATTAAAAATAATAATAAAAATAATAATAATAATTGTAATTAAAAATTTGTAAAATTTTAAAAATAATTTAAAAATAGTAAAAATATAAAAATAATAATAATAAATAAAAATAATGATAATAATAATAATTAAAGATAATAATAATTAAAAATGATTTTAATAATAATAATTTTTAAATAATTAAAAATAATTATAATAATTTAAAAATTAAAATTTTAAAAAATTAAAAATAAAAAAATTAAAAAAAATAATAATAATTAAAAAAAAATAATTAAAAAATAACAATAAAAAATGATAATAGGGCCCGGTGGGGGGGATATTTTTCCTTTTTTTTTTTGAGCTTGAATTTTTGAAAAAAATCTAGGGTTTAAAATTTAAAGATGATTTTAAACGGCTTTAAAAATTAAGTTGAAGGGGTTTGTTGGTTGGGGTGAAGTTTAAATCCCTGAAATTTAAAAGTAGGAAAAATCCAAAGAAATGATTTTTGATTTTAGGAAGAACACAAAATTCCATAAAAACCCCTCAAAATTAAAAATAAAGTGTTGGAAAAATTTCGGTTTACAAATAATTTGGGTTTTTTTAAATTTTCAATAAAATTTCAGTTTCCCTTTACAAAACCCATGCGTTTATTCTAAATTTAACAGAAGAAAGGATTTTATTCGGGGAAAATTTCAGAAATTTTACATAGCACAACTTTATGCAACCTTTTTTTTAGATCCGTTTTGGAGACGGTTATTTTTTTTGTATTACGCATGGTGAGGAAATGCCAGTATTTGCGACATTTAAAAAAAAATTTATCGGATAATTAATAAAGCCAAAGGGGTTTTACTCACCCAAATTTTTTAAAGTGAAAGAACTGTTTAAGAGATTTTGTCTAAGTTTAAAAGGGAGAAAGTTATGAAGGATGGGGGATCAGCCCTTTGCAAAAATATTAAGTTTTTCCATGAGGAGGCCCTTTGCCTTATATCTAAAAAACAAAAACAACAAAGTCACCTTAATTCATTTTTGCCACATGGTTTCGAATTTTTTTAAAGTACAATTGTGATTTAAAAATTTAAAAACTATCTTTTTATATACACTCACCAGGTATGGCCTATCTTAATTTATTAAAATTTAATAATAAGGTTTTTGCTATTGGTTCTTGTTGTATTTTTTACATATTTTTACATTTGCATATATAAAAAATATTTATATTATACTGACTGTTTTTAGTAGATTTTAAACCAATAAAACGTCAGACTCCGTAAGAAAGCGAACATTTGACCCCCAAAAAAACGTCCATAAACATCAATCGATTGAAATGACCCAAGACACATCTGTGACTTCTCGTCCATTGCTGGTGCGCTCTTGGAATCTACAACTGTTCTCTGTTGTAATAAATTACCCTTTATCTTACATTTACCTGGATGTTTGATTGTAATTCTACAATTTTTTTTAATCCTCCCATTTTCTTACTTTTACTGGGAATCTAAGAAAAAAAAAAAAACCCAACAAACAAAACAAACAGTATTATAGCATTTACTCTATCATCTTTTAGACATTATCTCTAACAGAAATTGTTAACCTGAGACTATCGGTTTTTTAAGAAGAAAAAGAAGAAGAAGAAGAAGAAGAAGAAGAAGAAGAAGAAGAAGAAGAAGATCACATCTTTATGAATAAAATTCAAGACTCAGTTGGTTTAGCATCCTCTGTCTGCCAGAAAGGAGAGAGAGAAGAAGAAGAGAGAGGAGAGGAAGGGAGAGAGAGAGTAGAGAGAGAGAGAGAGAGAGAGAAGAGAGAGAGAGAGAGAGAGAGAGAGAGAGAGATTAAAGTCGATATTTTTTACCCGCCCCCTCCCCTCAGCAATGATTGAGTAGCTAGGACTGTAAGATCTGGTGAAAGTACTTTGCAATTGCACACCCATCGAAAGGAAGGGAAGGAAATTTGTTATTTTCCTTTTCAACCATTGAAACCAGGAAAATCAGGACCATGTGTTTTATGCATAAAGGATTGGAACCCTTCCCCCCAACTGACTTTATTATGCTATTTGTTTTTGTTCGATAAAGGAAAAAAAAAACCTCACACAAATAAAAATAATAATAATAAAAAATAATAATAATAACATCCATCACACATCTCACTCATCACATCATCATCTCATCATATGCATCATCGTGATCATCTCACATCACATCACATATCATGCTACTCGTGTTCAAATCATCGATATTTAAATGAGGCCCTTTAAGGAGCAAAAAATGTATTTCTTCTACTAAACAGAATTTCACCCCAGCAGCAAGAGCATCATCTCATCTCATCATATCATCATCTTCATCATCTCATCATCATCATCATCATCATCACAACTCATCACAATCATACACTAAACATCATCTTTCCACATCATCATCATCATCATCACCCATCATCAATGATTATTTTCATGACATTAAAATAAGGGCCCTCTTAATTGCGAATGTATTTTCATTCTACTAAACAGAATAAAAACATGTGTAACCCAAACCAAATCATTTTCAAAATGCACATCAAAGGGGACATATTTAAACGTATGGCATACCCAAATTTTCCTCTTTATTCAGAAATTCACCTCTTTTTGGTATGTTCTTTAATATGATATTTTTTACCAATAAACCCTTTTTTTGGGACTATGTGTCTAGTGAATAATCATCTTTTGATCGGAATGACTTGATTTGAGTACCCATGGCGCATAGTTGAGTCCTTGGAAAAAGGGTCTTTGCTCACATTTTCTCCCGATTAGGTGTAAAATAGAAAAAAACGTTTTATCTTTTCCCAAAAAAAAGCAATATCGCCAACAGGGGTCATTCGGGGCCAACAAATTGTTTGTTGTTTGTTAGGACCTTCTTTTAAAAGGTTTTGAGATTTTTAGTGGATAATTTTCGCTGTATAAAATAATAATTTTTTTGTTTAATTTTTTTGGGGTTTGAATTTTTACAAAAAATACTAAGGGGAAGAATTTAGAACTAAGAATAAATTTGTCCACATTGCAGAACCATTATATCAATTTTTTTTTTAATGGCGTGTTTTTTCTTTTTTTTCTCAGCTTACCTCTCCAAAAAGTTTTAAAAAGGGAGTCAAGATTGAGTGAATGAAAAGTGCAGAAAACAATTGAGAATAAAATTTTTCGCGGCGGTGGGGGGGTTTGAACCTGCACCTTATTGTCACAACTCCCCCTGGCAGGGGATGTGTGGCTCTAAAAGTGTGAGCTATCCCAACACAAAAAAATTCGTTTCAAACTCAAAACATTACTAATCCCTCTCTACCCACTTTTTGAACCGCCGATTTTTGTACACCCCATCGCCAATTATTTTGACCACAGTTAAGCCTTTAACCAATATTTCCAAACAAAACATATAAAAATAGAAAAGATTAGACATTGAGTATGCTTTTGGGGTAAGGGGTGAATTTTAATTCAGAAAAGTGAGTGGGCAGGCCCCTTATGTTGGTAACAAAAAGTATGAAGGAATAGAAAAGTGCCCAAAAAAGACAAAGAGAATAAAAATTTTTGCGGCGGTGTGGGGTTTGAAAACCCGCGACCTTTTTGGACGACAACCCGCCGGAGGGGAGGGGTGTGGCTCTACCGGTGGGGTATCCCCGAACACAAAAATTTGTTTCAAACCAAAGTCATTAACCCCCCA
>NW_027627428.1:2500-5195 GCF_034508935.2 Berghia stephanieae
ATACACAGACATACGCACACTGACACACATACACAAAAATATACACATCCTCTCCATTCTCTCTCTCTCTCTCATTCTTTCCCCCCCCCCCCCCCCCCCCCCTCTCTCTCTCTCTCCTTATCTCGCGCCACTTCTTGCATCAACACTCGACGCCCTTTCCTCACATTAACTTTAATTTCCACATTTGACAAAATGGATATTTTGTAAATTTACAATTTGTTTGTGTTTTTGTTTACTGTCTCCTGACGAAGGCCCAAAGGGGCCGAAACGTTGTTTGTTTGTGTTGTTCCCTTAATATGAGTCACATCTACTCACTTTATATTTTTTATCTCCATTTTTTTTTGGGAACTTTTCCCTACAAACGGAAGAGATTAGGCAAGTACCGACATTGAACGGCTTGACCAAGAAGGCCTTTTGGCAAGCGTTACTGTAATCGGCGGGGGGGCGATTTTAGGGATTCGCACCCCTTTTTAGGCACTTTCATTTTGTGGGGTGTGTGTGTGTTGTGTGTGTGTGTGTGTGTGTGGTGGTGTACTTCCTTGGTCAAATTTTCCTGGCCTTGGTCGGAGTCCTCGGCTGAACTGAGAGGGAAGCAGCCCAAAGTATATCTAGTTATAGTTTTTGGCGTTATACATTTTTTTTGTAAGCCACTCTCTGTTATGTAGTGTTGGGTTTTTTTTTTGTTTGATAACATAATGATTTGTAAGCATTTATTAAGTATATTCGACACTGATAGTGTGCTATTGGAATTTAATCTTTTCCCTATTTTGGGCCATTCTCGTTTGCTTTTTTTTTTCTTTCCTTGTGCTAATATTTGTAAAACTATAGTTATTATTATTTTTTTTTGGACTGGTATCCCATCTTCTTACTTTTGACTGCCCTGATATTACCTAGATGTGTTTTCAAGCGCCATAAAACCTTTTAAAAACAATAAAGAATGTAGATCCCGTCCTTACCCTTTTTTATAGAAAAAAAATTCAAACAGTTCGAATTTTTGTCCCCCCCCCTCTCTCTCTCTCTCTCTAAAAATTCGAGACCCATTCCAGACTCAAAATTTATAAAGTTTTTCGGAGTTTTTGTTTGTTTTTCCTTCTTCCGGAACCCATATTTTTACATACCACGAATGCACAGTAAATTAATGTTGGCTCAACAGCATAGAGGATTTTTTCAATAACTATCCTAACCTAAAATTTAAAATAATGTTGTTTTTACGTAAAAAAAATTTCCTTTTTTAAATCAAGTCAGATATAACTTCAGAAAATCACCAAGGGTGTTAACATTGTCCTAAACCTAGCTTTATCAAAGGGAAAATAACAGTCAGCTTAGAAATCTATTATTTACTCTTACTACAGGTGACAAATTAACCAAAACGTTTTCAGGAGAGAGATTGTCAAGTCTCCACTTTGGGTCCTAAAAATAAATAATAAAGGTTTAAAAAATTGGAAAAAAAAGTCTATCAAATTTCTCGGCCCTTTTTTATGAGCGCGGACTAGCGCTTAGTCTCTGATTTTAGTCAATGATTTGAAAAAATCGAGCTGACTATGCAGTCCGGGACAAAAACACGGCACTTCGACTAATTTTGGGGCCAAGTTTTATTTTAGTCTTTTTGCCGAGGCAAGACTTATGTTTTAGTCTGAGTCTAGTTACTAGGGGACGTCACAGCGTCAACAAGATATAGCAGCTATTTTTAGATTGAGTGCGTTTCGATTCTGAAAGAAATACGTCGGTTTCGAATGACACAGGGAAGAGGTGTCCTTTGTCATTGACACTGGTTTTTAAAAAAAAACTACATGTATAAAATAAGTGTAGATCGTCCCAAGGTACACATTTTTGTGAGTAAAAACTAACAACAACAAAAATCCCGAATCTATTGGCTAGACACCAACACAAGATCTTGCTTAGAGGGAAAATATTCAAATGTTTACAAATGTGCAAAAAGGTTCGAGGGAAAAAGTTTGGGTTGCCAAATGGGCTTGATGGAGAGGGGGAGGGCAGTGTAACAATTGTAGGGTATCTGTTTCGTACCCATGTGGCCAGAAGCCACCTCTCCCTAACTCAATTTGCGGAGATGACTGCGCTGACACTTGCGTTATTCCACCTTTCCTTGGGAAAAGACCCCAAAACAAAATTTTCCCCTTGAGGATGAATAAACCCGAACCTTATGTGAGGACGGTAAGAAGGGAGCTGGACTGCCCGTTTCCTTGTAGATAGGCGTTTTGATCCACTTTGGTGAGGAAAACTGCGATGTCCAGAAGCTAAAGTGAGTGGGGATATCTGATGAGTGTACTTTATTGCTGGGTGGTTGAGGGCAGCGATGAATTTGTTGAGTTGCATTTTAGTCTGTTGGAAAAGCCGATGCAATCGTCGATATATCTTTTATAAAAAGCTGGTTGGTGGCCGTCGTATTGGGGAGAAAAATTTAAGCTCGAGTGGCCCATGAATAAATTGGCGTACGATGGGCCCCCTTTTGGGGCCCATGGCCACTTCAAAACAAGCGGGTTTACAAATCCAAAACATCTCTAGGGAAGCTGCCATGAAACCAGTTTACAACAGTGACAGCAAAACGACAGACCTATCCTAGTCATCACCAAACATCCACACAACAAGGAAGTCATCAAAATCTTAAATACCAACACCCTCAGATTCTTCAGGAGCATGTAGAGACAAGGGGTATTTTCAAAAAACCGCCCTAATC
>NW_027627429.1:0-5196 GCF_034508935.2 Berghia stephanieae
CTGCCTTGCAGTCCGAATGACGCTTGTTGAGAATTGTGCGATTCAGTCATAGTCGATGAGTATAGCTGCTCTCTCCATCCATATTGTTAATTGTTTCAGTTGCCTTAGTTAGTGTCAGGGATTAATTCGGCCTCATATGAATCCAGAAATTTCTGATATGCAGAGAGATCCTTGTTCAGGCTGTGAGAAATCGTTGTAAATTCGCCTGGCATGAGAGAGAGAGAGAGAGAGAGAGAGAGAGAGAGAGAGAGAGAGAGAGAGAGAGAGAGAGAACTCATTTCTTTTATCTTGGTGTGACTAAATGGGGTTTGAGGGCCAATCCCTCATGACTCTTGAAAGTATTTATTATTGATAAATCAAACCAGGAGCGAGGACAAAGGTATCCACAATACTCACTTGTGACATGCATTCAAATGGGTTGGTTGCGCACAAAAAAATATATTTTAAAAATGGAGTCTTTCTGAAGCCGAATTCTAGTGCTCCGTGTCTATTCTCTTTCGTTAAGTAATTCTTTTGTTCCTGCTAACGTGAGGAGGGTGTCTATGGCTGAATTAAGGATTAATGTATTCTTAATAAGGTAAACTTGAAAGTTGAAACGTATAGACACATTCAAATGTTGATATTGATAGGAAAGAAACGTAGGCGTTTTGACATAACCTTTTCTTGTACTTTTGTTAATTTTAAAAATCTAAAATTAGAATGTGGATAATTTCAAAATACATACTTTAAAATCAGCAATCTGAATAGTCAGATGAAATTGAATGAAATGAACAACGAAAAATAATGGTGTTGTGCTATTGTGTCGTATCCGGAGGAAATAGACAAATCTCATTGTTTTGTGTTTTGATCAGCAAACTTATTTTTAAAGATCCATTGCCATCGGTCAAATGACTCACAACTTGTCAAAAATATGAAAAATTCGAGGTTTTCACGAAAACCAAACCAAACCTAGAGCATGTATTTAGGGCTTCATCTGTTAAATGTGATATAATATCAGCTTTACAAAGAGTCCCCATCCAACAGAACCACTCAGGACGAGACTTAAAGCTTATGAGGCAATGTTATATATATATATATATATAATATATATATAATATATATATATATATATATATAATATATAGTATATATCGTCATCATCATCATCATTGCCTTTTCAACCCTGGGTCAGGAGGTATAGGCCACAGACAAACAGTTTCCATCCTTCTCTATCCCGAGGTAACTTTGTTTTCTCATTCCAGTCTTACCACTTCTCTGTATATCAGCTTCTTTAAATTCTTCTCCATGTTCCTCGTGGCCTTCCCCTTGATATATATATATATATATATATATATATATATATAATATATATATATAAATATATATGTATTATATATAAGAGAGAGAGAGAGAGAGAGAGAGAGAGAGAGAGAGAGGGAGAGAGAGAGAGACGGAGAGAGCGAGCAAGAGAGGGTGAAATATCTTTTTTTAAAAGAGAGAGAGAGAGAGAGGGAGAGAGAGAGAGAGAGAGAGAGAGAGAGAGAGAGAGAGAGAGAGAGAGAGAGAACAAACAGGAAGAAAACCAGACAGAGGACATGAAATAATGATAGAAGACACGAGGCAGCTTCACGTTAATCCAAAGGACAATGTCTGTACATAAAGACACATAGAACTCTATGACAATACTGTCCTACTCTGAAAAAATAAAACGTGTTTTTAAAAATTTGGCCAGAAAACTTGTCCTTCAAATATCGATCGATTTAAATGACCCTCATCTTGGCAAAAAACTCTCAAACCTGGGACTTCGCGAAAGTCCCAAGTTTGAGAGTTTTTTGCCAAGATGAGGGTCATTTAAATCGATCGATATTTGAAGGACAAGTATTCTGGCCAAATTTTTAAATATTAGTTTTTCCAGAGTACTGCAGAATAGGTATGTTATTCCCCAACCGCTACAATAATTTACTTTCCAGTACCATTAATCAAAAATTCTTTAGTCTTGATTGAGTGGCGATCTATAGACGTGAGCTAACGCGAAGAGCTTACTGTTGTACTCTGATAAAAAAACAAAACAACGAACAACACAACACCTTTTAAACATTTTGGTCAGGAAACTTTTTCTCCAAATATCGGTAGATAAAAATGGGGATCATTTTAATCAATCGATATTTAAAGGACGAGATTTATGGCCAAATTGTTAAGAATATGATTTTTTAGAGTTTGATAGTTTTAGTCTATAGATTTATTTATTGTAAAGTGTATTGTGCTTTGCTGTTTCCGGAAAATCACGTCTTTTTCCAAAATTATTTTGGCCAGAAATTTTTACTTGAAATATCGGATCGAATATAATAATCCATAACGATTTCATTTTCTATTTTGAATATCGATCAAACATGAATGATGCCAAACGTATCAAAATGTCTCAAACCTGAGACATATATTTCCAGAGAAATTTAACTTGAAAAAAGGCCCGAATATACACTGCAGGATTTCATCAACTCTTGTCTTCGACATATTCTGAACTTCACATGGAGAAGATATTACGGTCTCACATGACACCCAAATTATTTTGGACAGAAAATTTTTACTTGAAATATCAATCAATTACCTCTTACCGATAATTTTCAGAATTTTCCCCAAAGTGAAAAGAAATAAGAACATATTATGCATAATTTTTTGCAGCAAGCAAAACCAGCTTTACTAAACAAAGCGGTAAGTATTTAAAGCTGCATCAAACATTTTGGAATGTACATAACAAATTTGAACAAGAACAATGTTCATTGTATCGTAACAAATGTGACGATTTTCCAGTAGTTGGTCAGGAGAGGGTTAAAATAATACCTAACGATTTCATTTTCTATGATTAAAATTTTTTTAAAAATTGAGCTTTATATAGCGCAATATCCACTAAATGTTCTCAAAGCGCTTTACAATGGGTCCCTGGTCAACAACAACATTTAACATGTAGGACGGGACATGCCGCCTGTTAGGCGATATTACAATTTATTCGGACAAAGACAACGCTGTTAACGGCCAGGTACTCATTTTACACCTGAGTACGGTGAGAGAATGTGAGTAAAGAGCCTTTTCCAAATACTCAACTATGCGCCGAGCGCGAGGCTCGAACCCGGGACCTTCCGATACGAAAGCGGGTGTCATACCACTAGACCACATAGCCGAACAAAGAGTCTAAGAGTTATTAGCTAGAGAAATTTAACTTGAAATAAGGTCTGAACCCTACACTACAGGTCTTCATCAACCCTCGTCTTCTACAAATTCTAAACATCACATGGTAGAGACACGATCTCACATGCCACCTTATGGGAACCATGTAAACAGATGCCTGTCACAGCCTCAATACAATCATGGAAATGGAAATGATGTATTGGGTACATTTTGAGAAGGGAAGATAATAAAATAATAATATTAATAATAATAATAATAATAATAATAATAATAATAATAATAATAATAATAATAATAATAATAATAATAATAATAATAATAAATAATAATAATAATTAATAATAATAATAATAATAATAATAATAATAGTAATAACAATAATATGCTTTATTCATCCAAAAAATGGAAATTCGTTTACAGTTACAGACGTGGCATGCATAAAAAAAGATGGCAACATCTCGAAGAAAGTATTTCAATGGAATCCACGAGGCCAGCTGTAAAGAGGTCAGCCACCGACAACCTGGAAGCGTTCTTTGGTCAGCGACCTGAAGACCACGTAGAAGACATGGAGTGCAGCACAGAAAGTGGCTAGCCCTGGACCAGTCCAGGTGGAGATTTATGGTGGAAGCCAAGTGTTTTTTTTTTATGGCTTGGGATCCATTTCAAAGCTCTTTGAGCACGATTAGTAGACATCGCGCTGTATAAATGCTCAAGTATGATAAGTTGTGTGAGTGTGTGTGTTGATACGACTGATCTGGCGGGTATAACTTATAAGTATTTCACTTAAACGCATAACACCAATGGGTATTTGAAGTAAAACATTTCTGGCCAAATTTAGAAAAGCGTTTTTGAAAAAAAAAATGTTGGCGGTATTTGACAATCTATAAAGACTGATTCAATAGAAAGAAAAGAATTTTAGATGACAAGTGTGAAAAGATTCGGGATGGTGTTGGTGGTGGTGAGCAATATCCATTTATAAATATTTAGATTCACATGCTTTTTAGCATAGAATGAGAATGGAAATGTATTGCTGTTTCGTCACTCACTCTATTTTATTATTAGTATTGTTATGTTATTGTTATGGTTTCCATTTGACTGCCTAGCCTCCCTTCTTACTCTTTCTATTTGCCTTATTGATCGTTCTCTTTGACTTCCTCGCTTTGTCTCTGTGATGGTCATACGATCACTCCAGCTCTATCTCCTTCTTTTTCTATCGGTCTCTATATCTATCTCTCTCTCATTTTCTTTCTTTCTCTCTCCTCTCTCTCTCTCTCCAGATATCTCTCAATCTTCAGTTCTCCCCCCCCCCCCTCTCACTCTCTCTCTTAAACTCTCTCTCGTTCAATCTCTAGATAGACTAGATGGGTGGAGAGAAAGAGAGAGAGAGAAGAGAGAGAGAGAGAGAGGAAAAAGAGAGAGAGAGGGAAGAGAGAGGGGAGGAGAGAGAGAGAGGGGGAGAGAGAGAGAGGGAGAAGAAGAAAAGAGAGGGAGAAGAGAGGGGGAGAGAGGGGGGGGGAGAGAGAGAGAGAAGGGAGAGAGAGAGAGAGGGGGGAGGGGAGGAGAGAGAGGGGAGAGAGAGAAGAGAGGGGAGAGAGAAGAGAAGAGAGAGAGAGAAGAATTACCACCATTAATTTTTTGCACACTTACCAAGCTCAAATCAGGGGTAAAGAGTCATGCTATAGCCTTTTACGAATTTGTAATACAAAAAAAAAAAAAAAGCCCAAAAGCTCATGTATTATGAAAAGTAATTTTCCTTTTTTTTGCCAGCTTTAAAAAAACAAAAGTAACGACATTGATCGTATTTTTGTCCTACAAAAAACCCTAGCAAAAATTTTTACCTTATTTTTTTTGCTAAGATAGTAGTGCTTCAAAGAACTCATAACATTGCCACCGGAAGTAAACGGACCAACAACAAAACTGTTTATCCATGAACGTTTATAGTCGGGTTAATAATTCAGTGAGCATTACTCAAAACGCGTATGGAAAAACAAAAACAAAGACGGGTGACGTCATCTTCGAACTATCTATATTTAT
>NW_027627430.1:0-5190 GCF_034508935.2 Berghia stephanieae
GCGTACGAGGTTCAGACGTCAAGCCGCCGTCGCGTCGGGGCTCGGGAGTCCACCGACCCCCCCCCCCCCCCCCCCCCCCCCTTCTAAAGCGCAGCGAAGGTGTCCCAAGGCGGCTCAGCGAGACGGAAACCTCGCGTAGAGCAAAAGGGCAAATGCCTGCTCGACCAGGATTTTCAGTACGAATACTGGCCGTGAAAGCGTGGCCTATCGATCCTTTCGACGTTGGGAGTTTTAAGCGAGAGGTGTCAGAAAAGTTACCACAGGATAACTGGCTTGTGGCGGCCAAGCGTTCATAGCGACGTCGCTGATTGATCCTTCGATGTCGGCTCTTCCTATCATTGCGAAGCAGAATTCGCCAAGTGTCGATTGTTTTTTTTTTTTTTTTTTTTTTTTTTTTTTTTTTTTTTTTTTTCCCCCCCCCCCCCCCCCCCCCCCCCCCCCCCCCCCCCCCCCCCAAGTCGAACCCCGCCCGGTGAGCAAGGGTGAGCTTAGCTAGGGCCCTGAGCGTGCAGGCAACATTAAGCCGGCAACCCTCGGGTTCGTCGGCTATGCCGTGACCGGCCCGCTCGTCACGCGCGCTAGATCTGTGGTGCGCGTGGCTGGGTCGGTATCATCCACGTCCGTTAGGGCAAGAAATCGCGTGCGGACCACATGTATTCCGTCGGGGTGTTGTAAGCGTTAGAGCTGTCCTGGTACGGCGATCCGTTGAGACTAAGCCCCGGACGCTGAGATTTCCCTCCAGCAGGGTTTGTCTCGGCCACCTTTCCACCCGTTTGAGTGTTCGTTCTGTAGACGCTTTTTAAAGCCTTTGAGCACATTTTTTGGCTCGGCGCATAGTTGAGTACTCGATAAAAGGTTCTTTACTTTGCATTCTCTCCCCGAAACAGATTAAAAAGAATACCTGGGCCCGGGGTGTGTTTTCTCCGTCCTGTCGTGTCCCGCTCTCACCTAAGTTTGCTTTGGCTGTAGACGCTTGTAAAGCGCTTTGAGCACATTGCCTGGGTCGGGGCATAGTTAGTACTCGATAGAAAGGTTCTTTACCGATTCCTCCCCGTAATCAGATGTAAAACGAATACCTGGGCCCTGAGTATTTTTCCCGTCCTGTCGTTCCCCCTGCACCTAAGTGTTCTGTTGGCTGTAACGCGTTTAAAGCGCTTTGAGCACGATTGCCTGGCTCGGCCATATTGAGTACTCGATAGAAAGGTTCTTTTCTCGCATTCTCTTTCCCCCTAATCAGATTAAAACGAAAACCTGGCCGTGAGTAGTGTTTTCTCCGTCCTGTCGGTCCCCCTCTGCATAAGTGTTGCTGTTGGCTGTAGACGCTTTTTTAAAGCGCTTTGACACGATTGCCTGGCTCGGATTCAGGGTTTACCGCACGGGGGTCCCTGGGTAAGAAGCTCTCGCTACGCCGAGAAGGAACTCTAGCGCCGGACCCCCCGCGGGAACCCCCCAGCCCAGGGAAAAAACTTTTGGGCGAGCGCATTCCTCTACGGGGCGAAATTTGGGGAAAGAAATAAACCCCCCACCTAGATGCACCTGGACCTCCCCATTTCCGACCGGTTTTTTAACTTCGGGGGCCCTTCCCCTTGGGCCCTTACTCGCTTGGCGGGGTGTTAAACGCTTCCCGCTACTTCGCTAGAGTCGGGGGATCGACGACTCGGCCGTCGATGGCCCACGGGCCGGCCAACCCTGCCGGGGTTTTAAAAACCCGGGTTTGGGGCTTTATTCAAGATTTTATCGCCTCGTCGATTCAGGCTTTACCCACGGGCGCCCGGGGGAAGAAGCTCCGCTACGGGGCCGAGAAGGACCAGGCCGGACCTCCCGCTAAGCCCTCCGAGGGGCCCAGGGGAAAAAAATTTGGTCAGCGCATTTCTCTACGAGCGAAATTTTAATGAAAAAAAACCCCCACCTATGACCACCTGGGACCTCCCCTTGCCCCCGGTTTGAACTTCGGGGGCCCCTTCCGTTGGCCCTGTACCCCCTTGGCGGGGTTTAAACCTTCCCGCTACTTTTTGCTAGAGTCGGGCGAAACGACGACTCGGGGTCGATCGATTGGCCCCGGGCCCGGGCCAAACCCCCCGGGGTTTAAAACCCGGGGTTTTGGGGGCTTTTTTCATCGATTTTATCGCCCCGTCGTTGAGCTACCGCACGGGGGTCCCTGGGGTAAAAGCTCTCGCTACGGCCGAAAGGACTCTGCGCCGGGGCCCCCGCGTAAACCCCCCGAGGGCCGAGGGAAAAAACTTTGGGCGAGCGCATTTCCTCTACGGGGCGAATTTGAATGAAATAAACCCCCCACCTATACGCCCCTGGGGCCTCCCCATTTCCGACCTTTTGAACTTCGGGGGCCCCTTCCCTTGGGGGCCCCGACCCTTGCGGAGTGTTAAACGCGTTCCCGCTACTTTGCTAAGTCGGCGACGACAAATCGGGGGTCGATCGGGTTTGGCCCCGGCCGGCCAACCCTGCCGGGGTTCAAATCCCGGTTTGGGGGCTTTATTCAACTTTTATCGCCTCTCGATTCGAGGCTTTTCCGCACGGGGGCCCTGGGGGAAGAAGCCTCGCTACGGCCCAAAGGGCTCTAGCGCCGGGGCGCCCCGCGGTAACCCTCCGAGGCCGAGGAAAAAACTTTGGTCAGCGCATTTCCCTACGGGCGAATTTAATGAAAAAAACCCACCACCATGACGACCTGGGACCTCCCCCATTTTCCGACCGGTTTGAACTTGGGGCCCTTCCGTTTTGGCCCTGACCGTTGGCGGGGTGTTTAAACGCGTTCCCCCTACTTCGCTAGAGTCGGGGGGACGCGACTCGGGGTCGATCAGTGGGCCCCCGGGGGCCCCCAACCCTGCCGGGGTTCAATTTCCCGGGTTTTGGGGGCTTTATTTAAACGATTTTTTCGCCTCTCGATTCGAGCTTTACCGCACGGGGGGTCCCTGGGTAAGAAGCTCTCGCTACGGGCCAGAAGGACCTAGCCCGGGACGCCCCCCCGGTAAGCCCCCGAGGGCCGAGGAAAAAACTTTGGTCGAGCGCATTTCCTCTACGGGGCGAATTTGAAGAAATAAACCCACCACCTAATTTCCCCCGGGACCTCCCCAAGCCGACCGGTTTTGAACTTTGGGGCCCTTTCCCCCTTTGGCCCTGACTCGCTTGGCGGAGTGTTTAAAACCTTCCCTACTTCGCAGAGTCGGGCGATCGACGACTCGGGCCGATCGAGTTGGCCCACGGGGCGGGCCAAAACCCCGCCGGGTTTTAATCCCGGTTTGGGAGCTTTTATTTTATACGTTTTTTTTCGCCTCGTCGATTCGAGGCTTTTCCGCACGGCGTCCCCCGGGTTTAAAAATCTCGCTACGGCCGAGAAGGGCTCTACCCGGACCCCCCCCCGCGGGAACCCCCGAGGGGGGGAAAAAACTTTGGGCGACGCATTTCCTCTACGGGGCGAATTTTAAAAGAAAAAAACCCACCCCATATCGCACCCGGGGCCCCCCCCCATTGCCGACCGGTTTGAAAATTTGGGCCCTTCCCGTTTGGGCCCGTACTCGCTTGGGGAGTGTTTAAAAAGGTTTTCCCCTACTTTTTGCTAAGTCGGGCGTCGACGACTCGGCTCATCGATTGGCCCACGGGCCCGGCCCAACCTGCCGGGGGTTTAAATCCCGTTTGGGACTTTATTTATACATTTTATCGCCTCTCGATTCAGGCTTTAAACCCCACGGGGGTCCCCGGGGTAAGAACTCTCGCTAGGCCCCAAAGGACTCTAGCGCCGGGACCCCCGCGGTAAAGCCCTCCGAGGGGCCCAGGGAAAAAAATTTGGCGAGCGCATTTCCTCACGGAGCGAATTGAATGAATAAACCCACCACCATGATCGCCCGGGACCTCCCCATTGCCGACCGGTTTGAACTTTGGGGCCCCTTCCCCTTGGGCCCTTACTCCTTGGGGGAGTGTTAAACCGTTCCCGCACTTCGCTAAGCGGGCGATCGACGACTCGGGGTCGACGAGTTTTGGGCCCCCGGGCCCCCAACCCCCGCCGGGGTTCAAATCCCGGGTTTGGACTTTAATTTTATACGATTTTATCGCCCCGTCGATTCGAGGCTTTACCGCACGGGGGGTCCCTGGGGGAAGAAGCTCTCGCTAAAGGCCGAGAAGGGCTCAGCGCCGGGGGGCTCCCGCGTAAGCCCCCCGGGGGCCCAGGGAAAAAAATTTGGGCGAGCGCATTTCCTCTACGGGGCGAATTTGAATGAAATAAACCCACCACCTTGATGCACCTGGGACCTCCCCATTGCCGACCGGTTTTTGACTTCGGGGGCCCCCCCCGTTAGGGCCCGCCCGCTTTGGGGAGTGTTAAACGGTTTCCCCCTACTTCGCAGAGTCGGGCGACGACACTCGGGGTCGATCGAGTTGCCCCCCGGGCCGCCAACCTGCCGGGGTTCAAATCCCGGTTGGGAGCTTTATTCATACGATTTTATCGCCTCGTCGATTTCGAGGGTTTACCGCCGGGCGTCCCTGGGTAAGAAACTCCCTAAAGGCCCCAGAAGGCTCAGCGCCGGACGCTCCCGCGGTAAGCCCTCCCCAAAAGGGCCCAGGGGAAAAAAATTTTGGGCGAGCGCATTTCCTCTACGGGGCGAATTTTTAATAAAAAAACCCACCACTATGATCCACCTGGGACCTCCCCCTTGCCGACCCCGGGTTTTTTTACTTCGGGGGCCCTTCCCCCTTAGGGGCCCGTACTCGCTTCGGAGTGTTTTTAAAGCTTCCGCTACTTCGCTAGAGTCGGGGCGATCGACAACTCGGGCCGATCGAGTTGGGCCCACGGGCCCGGCCCAACCCCGCCCGGGGGTTTAAACCCGGGTTTGGGGGCTTTATTCAACGATTTTATCCCCCCTCGATTTGAGGCTTTACCGCACGGGGGTCCCTGGGGGAAGAAGCCTCGCTAACGGGCCCAGAAGGGCTCAGCGCCGGGGGCTCCCCGGAAGCCCTCCCCCAGGGGGCCCAGGGAAAAAACTTTTTCGAGCGCATTCCCTACGGGGCAATTGAAAAGAAATAAACCCACCACCTATGATCGCACCTGGGACCTCCCCATTTCCGACCGGGTTTTTTAAATTCGGGCCCTTTCCCTTTGGGCCCCGTACTCGCTTGCGGAGTGTTAAAAGCGTTCCCGCATTTTGCTAGAGTCGGGGGACGCGACTGGGCTCGTCGAGTTGG
>NW_027627431.1:0-5186 GCF_034508935.2 Berghia stephanieae
TTTAATGACAAAGAGATGCTCATGAAGTTCTGAAATTGGAGGCTAAATTTCGGAATTCTACGAATTTTCGGTAATAGATGGGAGGTCTTCTTGTACGTCATGAATGAGTGTTTGATTCAATTTTATTGCTAAAGGACTAAAAAGAATTTAAAAAAAAAAAAAAAAAAAAAGAAAAGAAAAAAGTGAATCCTTGGAAATGGAATGATTCGATATTGTATATCACAATACCATAATGATCCACTAAATCAATATGATTGCCAGCTTGTAACTTTAAAAACCAAAAATTAAAAAAAAAAGCCTTAAAAACCCAACAAATTAAACAAAATATAGAACAAAAAAGAAGAAAAAAAGGAAAGAAAAAAAAACAAACAAACAAAAAACATAACAAAAACCAACAATAACAAACAAACAAAAAATAAGACTTAAATAAAAGTAGCCAATTGGCATGGAATAAAGTCACTCGGTATTTTCTTATATTATTATTTTTGGGCGAAGACAGAGGGTGTAGAGTAAGGTGGGGCATTATCGACGTATAACTTATTTGAAGGTCTCTTAGCTAGAAATGGGCTCATTATTAAGACAGCGTAAAATATTTTACATTTTAAAATCAAGCTCATAATTATTGCGTTCAGTTATCAGACCTGCAAATACGAGGGTCAATATTCTTAAATGGAAAATTTATAATTGACAAATCGACTAGATATCGCCTAATATTAGTGATTTTGTACCTAAAAAAATAAAACACAAAAACAAAAACAAATCAAGACATACTTTTGATGATCTGCACTTAAATGTAACACTTAAAAATTTGTTATGTGCACATTGCGTAATAGAAATGCTCCCTAAACCTCTGCAAAATATTATTGTCCATTATAACAAAGTTAAACAAGGCCTTAATGAAAACCAGAACCTGCAAGATATATACACGTTGGCGTTTAGGTTTGAATGGTAACATTCATGTCGCTATAATTTCTTTTTAAAGCAAATGTCGATTTAGATTCATCCTTTTTATTCACAAAACTATCTGGCATATAGTTTGACAGAAAATCAACTTCCGGCGGTAATTTTGAAAGAAAAAAATTGTCAACATTATCTGTCTAATCTCGAGAATTGATATGAATTTATGTTTTCATTTTGAATGAAAGAATTCGTCTAAATGGACGTATATCAAAATGGATTCGGAATCATTCTCTGAAAAGATCCAGGTAAAATTGTAAAGATTTCTCACTTGTTTTATCTCTCGCACTCATTTTATCATCATCAGCTAAGTCATCAAGACAGAAACGGAAGAAAAAGGGAGGCCTTCCGAGCCGAAAGCTCCTCCTACATCCCCTGTATTCTGTTGTTTTTATAATGTTCTAGTAGGGGGTTTGGGAAAGGAAAATATTTTTTTTGGGAGGCCTTCCGAAAGCTACTACTACATCCCCAGTATTTTTTGTAATAATGTTCTAGTTTGGGGGAGGGGGGGGGGAACTTTTTATTTAAAATTAAAGTAGGGGGTTTGGGAGGGGGGGGGGGGAACTTTACTTTTTTATTATAACGAATTTTCATTATCCCCAGACAGGTGTCTGGGGATAATCACAGCGTTATAAAAAATAAAGAATACTGAGGATGTAGGAGCTTTCGGAAGGCCTCCCCTTTTTTTATAATATAGATACAGTAGAACATGAAAGTAACGTACTCGGAAATAGCGAGTAAAATCTAAATCCCCGTTTTTTTCCCTTATTTGAGTCAATAAAATTAGCATGAGAGTAGCGAGTATGAAAAAGAGGTCAACTCGGAAATAACGAGCATTTCCTGCCCCAGCCTAGGACTGCAAACGAAGTAAAGCAAAACAAGAGACAATGGCAATTTAAATATTTTTAGCCTAGCCTCTTTTCTTTTCTTATTTTTCGTTACGAGTAATATTACATAGTAGCCTAGTCTGTAGTAGTACATAATAGGCGAAACAATTTGGGTGGGGGTTGGGTTTATGTGCGTGTGTGTGTATTGGGGGTGGGGGTCAATTATTCACCCAATGTGGTGCCACGCGACGCGCGAGGTAAGCACATGTCAACATGCCTCACTTCGCAGCATCGGTCAGCGAGTAGCATCGTTAACGAACGACACGATCAGCGAGAAAGGGGAGTGTGGAACCATTATTTTAATGGGTCAGTGATTGAGTGATGCGCTTGCTTACCTCATCAAACACGCCGAGTGCATACAAACACTCGCGCACACACACACACACACACACACTTCTATGTTCTTGTTTTTTTTCTAGTCATGATTTTACTTGAAAAAAAAACACAAAAAAACAAAAACCAAGCATTCTGCCACTTCTGTGAAGAAATTGAAATAAGGGCGATGGCTTTTACTCGAATTACACACTGAGGGGAATAACCAGCAATATTATAACCTTTCCTGGCAACTCGGGAATAGCGAGAACTCGGAAATAGCGAGTAATCAGGAGTGGACCCGTCAAACTCGCTATTTCCGAGTTCTACTGTACTACTAGTACTAGTAGGTGGTTTGAGTTTGGGAGGGGGGGAGACTTTAAAAAAAGTTTTCCCCCTCCCAATCCCCAAAACCCCCTTACCAGAACATCATTTTTTTTTTAATACTGGGGATGGAGGAGCTTTCGGAAGGCTCCCAGAAAAAGAGTAAAAGTAGAGACAGTAGAGAATCAGAGAAAAGAGTGGTGGCAATGGCATGCCACAACTGCCATTGTCTGTAACTGCAAAATAAGAGAATAGCCTGAAACTGAAAGGATGCCAGCAGAGCCAGTGCATGAAATTGAAACTAAAATTGAAATTAATTTTAAAATACGAATTGAAGAACCATTTGAGTTTGACTAAAAAAAACCCAATTTTTAAAAACTTCATCATTGTCAGTTAACAATTATTATTATTATTATTAGCATCACCAAAAATGGTTGTAAGGTTATGTGAGAATCGAATCTTGCAAAATTTTAGCCATTCAAATTCAAATCTTTTCATCGAATTACTTGGGGGAGGAGGCAACCTCCTTATCTTTTAATTCTTTTACTTTAATAAAAGTAAAGTTTTATATATCTATTATAATTAATATGCATTTTTTGTAACCACCCAAACTCTCCATGCTCCTCACAAAATACCTAGTTTTGCACCTCCGACCAAACTCAAACTACTCCCCATTAAAACAATAAACCTTTATTTAAACTTAAGTAAGTGCCTTCTCTTTCTTATTCCACACATGATAAAAAAAAAAAGGAAAATCTACCAAAAAAATCAATGACAATGTAGGCAAAACATCTTTTAAATTTAACCCCAGACAGGTGGATGGACTTTAAAAACAACAATAAAAATTGGTGCCTTTTTTTTTTTCTATAACTAAACAGTTCCAAGTTATTTATATTTTTCTGTTGAAAATTTTACAGAGAGAGAGAGAGAAATCTGTAGATCTCACTGCTGTCTCAAACCTGCATCTCTCTTGGGGTCTGCTCACAACTGAAAAAGAAATATATATATCATATATTTTTTAAAATGGAGCTTTTATATAGCGTTTCCCAAACGGCTAAAAGGTTTTAAAGGGGTTTCCAACGCAACATTAACAGTGACGGGGCTGCACCTTCGGGGATTTCAATTTTTTTGGACGAGAAACCCGGGAAAAATGGTCTATTTTTAAAACCCCGATAGAAAGAATGTAATGTAAAATGTCAAGGTAACAGCGCCAAAAGGGGAAGGCCCAACCCCGGGGCCCTTTTTTTACGAAAACGGTGTCTTCCTAGCCCTAGTTGCAACAATTTGGAAGGGAATTTTAAAAGTAAGGTCTCAGTCACCTTTTACCCAGGGACCAAACCTCCAATAAGATTTTGGCAAAAAAGTTTAGGGGTTTAACCCCTTTTAACTCCACCCTTTGCTCGCCCCCCTGCTTAAAACAATTGGTGTGTATGGTGGGGGAGTTGCCAAAAAAATCCTGACTTAAAAAAAACATCACAAATCCAAGTATACGTTATAGTTATTTTTTAAATTTGTGTAATTTCTTTTTTAAGGTACCAACATTACTAATCCAAAAGATGTTTTATTGATGAACATGTTTGGAAATTTCGAAAGGGGGTATTTGGCTTCCCCAAAAAACGTCATGGAAGGTTTGTAGCCCTTAGTTTTTTTTTAGTATTTAAAATTTTTATTTTTATTTTATTAAATTTTTTATTTTATATTATTATTATTTTTATTTTTTTTTATTATTTATTATTTTATATTTTTATTATTTTATTACATTATTTTATTATTTCATTATTTTTATTATTATTTTCTTTTTTTTATTTTAAATTTTATTTTATTTATTTTTTAAATTATTTTTATTAATTGGCGTCCCATTTTTCAAAGAAAAAAATTAATAAAAATAAATAAATTTGGGTTGTAAATGGGGTGCCCCGCTATCCCCGGTAGCTTTTGTCTAGCAAAAAACAGGGGAAAAACATTCTAAACAATTTTTTATATAATACAAAAAATCGTGTTTGGGTTTGATGCAGTTTGTGCATGGGAACATTTTGCTTTTTAAAATTTGGGGGGTATTTTTTTATTATTATTTTATTATATTTTTATTTTTTTAATTTCTTTAATTGAATTTTGACAAAGCAAAAAAGAATTTAATAGACGTTTTTTTGACATTTACCAAATCTTAAAATTTTTTTAGGTTTGTTTGTGGTTCATTTTCAAATGTTGTCATTCCCTTAGCAGGTCAAAGAAAAAAGATGGTTTACTGAAGGTCCCCCCTTTATGAAAATTCTGCTGTCTTAACAACTTTGAAAGGGGGAAAAGGGTTCAACTTGGGGAATGGTTGTCTCACACAACCTGTCTTATCATTCACCATTAAGGGGTGGGAAACAAAAATTTAAACTTCTTTTTTTTTTTCTTTCTTCTTCTTCTTCTTTTTTCTTTTTTCCCCCTTTTTTTAGCTTATCCCCATTTTGCGGGGCGCCCAAAAAAATGCCCCTCCCAGATTGGGTTTTCGCCTTTTAGGCCCATTCTTTTAACTCCCTTTTCCTTTTCCCAATCTATCTTTGGCATCCCTTTTTTTTCCCCCTAAGGGAATCCCTAGTCCTTTTCCGCTTTCCCCCCTTTTTCTTTTATTCCAAACATTCAAAAATTTTTTTCCCCGTCTTTATTGATACATTCTTTGCTTCATAACCTTTGAAATTTTCCCTTTTAAAGTCGGGGAAA
>NW_027627432.1:0-5185 GCF_034508935.2 Berghia stephanieae
GGGACTCTTGTCGAGCTATTTTATTTAAAATTATTACTCTCCCTAGCGGAAAACGTCCTACAAATAGATACCGCTATCAGTCTACGACACTGCCACCATTGGAACGGAAAAAATCGCGTTCCAGAAATATACTGCCGGGAAAACAAATCCGGCATGCCATCCTTCTTTACAAGCGGGAAAAGTGCACGACCAATGACGTTAAAGACGCTGACACACCCCCCCTCCCCCACCCCCTTCCTTTATTTGGCGCCCTCAACGATATCACCATACGACACTGCCACCCGAAAGAAGGACACCATCTTTCTATTCCTCTTATTATTTTTATTTTAAAATATAACAAAATAAATGACACCGACGGAACGGCTCTGGCGACTTTGTCCGAGCTCTTTACTTTTAAAATTTTTACTCTCCAGCGGAAATGCGTCCTACAAATAGATACCGCTATCCCTCACGACACTGCCACCATTGGAAACCCATAAAGCCAAAGTTCAAGAACTATACTGCCAAAAATCAAATACGCCATGCCACGAGTAAAAAAACTGTTTTGCACTAAAGTGCCCGAGCCCTGTCCGAAGGGGTTCGCTTTTTGAAACAATTCCTTCTTTACGTAGCGGAAATACGCACGACCAAAAACGTTAAAGGGCGTGGGGCATCCCCCCACCCCCTTCCTTCATTTGGCGCCCTCAACGATATCAAACCCTACGACACTGCCACCAGAAAGAAAGACACCATCTTCCTATTCCTCTTCTTCTTATTATTATTATAATAAATATAACAAATTGAATGAGCACCGACGGATCGGCTCTGGAGACTCTTTCCGAGCTCATTATATTAAAATTTTACAATCCATAGCGGAAATGCCTCCTACAAAAGATACCGCTATCTGGGCTCCGACACTGCCCCCATTGGAACGGACAATGCCGCTTCGAGAACAATACTGCCGGAAATCAAATCCAGCATGTCATCCTTTTTTACGAACGGAAATGCGCACGACCAATGATGGTTAAAGACGCTGACATCCCCCCCCCCCGCTCCCCTCTTCCTTCATTTGGCGCCCTCAACGATATCACCTACGACACTGCCACCAGACAGAAAGACACCATCTTCCTAAATTTTTCTCTTCTTCTTCTTATTTTTATTATAATAAATATAACAAAATGAATGAGCACCGACGGAACGGCTCTGGCGACCCTTGTCCGAGCTCATTATAATTTAAAATTATTACTCTCCATAGCGGAAATGCGTCCTACAAATAGATACCGCTATCAGTCTACGACACTGCCACCATTGGAACGGAAAAAATCGCGTTCCAGAACTATACTGCGCGAAATCAAATCCGGCATGCCATCCTTCTTTACGAAGCGGAAATGCGCACGACCATGACGTTAAAGACGCTGACACACCCCCCCCCCTCCAAAAACCCCCTTTCCTCATTTTTCGCCCCAACGATATCACCCCACGACACTGCCCCCCAGAAAGAAAGCCCACTTCCCTTTTCCCCTTCTTCTTTTTTTTATTATTATAAATAAACAAAAAAGAAGAGCACCCACGGAAGCTCTGGACTCTTGTCCCACCCATTATTTAAAATTATTACTCTCCCTAGCGGAAAAGGTCCTACAAATGAAACCGCTATCGTTACACACTGCCCCATTTGGAACGGGAAAAAACGCGTTCCAGAAATAACTGCCGGAAATCAAAACCGGCTGCCATCCTTCTTTTACAAGCGAAATGGGACGCCAATGACGTTAAAGACGCTGACACCCCCCCCCCCCAAACCCCCTTTCCTTTATTTGGCGCCTCAACGATATCACCATCGACAGCCCCAGAAAGAAGGACACCATCTTTCTTTTCTCTTTTATTTTTATTTTTAAAAAATAAAAAAATAAAGACACCCACGGAACGGCTCTGGGACTTTTTTCCGGTCTTTATTTTAAAAAATTACTCTCCATAGCGAAAAAGCCCTACAAATAGATACCCCTATCCCTTACACACTGCCCCCATTGGAACCCGGAAAAAATATTCCAAACAAAAACCCCGCCCGGAAAAAATTTTTCCTAAAAGGGGCCATCCTTCCTTTTTAAAAAAACCCCCCTTCAAAACCCGCCCCCAAAAAATTTTTTTCCCCCCCACCCCCCCCCATTCCCCTTTTAAATTAAAAAAACCCCAAAAAAAAAGGGGCCCCAAATTCCCCTTTTTTAAAAAAAAAAAATTTCCCAAAGGGGGTTTAAATTTTTTATTTTAAAATTTAATTAAGAAATCCCCTCGGGGAAAAAAAACCCAAAATTTTTTTTTCCCTTTGGGGAAAAAAATTTTTAAAAATAGCGGAAAAACCCCCCCCCCTCCTTAAAATCGCCCAAAAAAAAAAAAGCACCCCCCCCCCCCCCCATTTTCCCTCCCCCCATTTTTTAAAAAAAAACCCCCCCAAACAAAACGAACCCCCCCCCCCCCCTTTTTTTTTTTTTTTTAAAAATTTAAAAAAATGGGAACCCGCCAACCCCCAAAAAAAATCCCCAAAAAAATATCCCCAAAAAAAACCGGAAAATTTTTAAAAAGAACGCACATGACGGGAAAAAAACCCCCCCCAAATCCCCATCCTCATTTTTTTTTAAAAGGGAAAACCCCAACCCAAAATTTTAAAAAACCCACCCCCCCCCCCCCCCCCCTTTTTTTTTCCCCAAAAAACCCAGAAAAAAAAGGGACCCATTTTATTTTCTTTTTTTTAAAAATTTTTTTTTAAATATAAAAATTAAAGCAAGAGGAAAAATTTTGGGCTTTTTTTTAAAATTTTAAAACCTGGGGAAAACTCCACAAAAATCCCCCCTGAAGAAACCTTGGAAAAGGGCCCCCTTCTTACCCAAAAAAAATAATCCCCCAAGGGAAAGCACACCAATTTAAAACCTTTAAAACCCCCCCAAATTTTCCCCAACGAAACCTCGGCCCCCAGAAAAAAAAAATTTCCCTTTTTCCCCATTTTTTTTTTAAAAATTTTTAAAAAATTAAAAAAAACCCACAGACGGAACCGGGACTTTGCCCCTCATTATTTAAAATTTCTTCCAAGCGAAAAAGGCCAAAAAGATGTTCCCCCCCCCCACCCAAAAAAACCCTTCAAAAACCCAAAAAATCCCCCCATCCTTTTTTAAAAACAAAATTCCCCCCAATTGTTAAAAATAAAAACCCCCCCCCAAAACCCCCCCCTTGGCCCCCAAGTTACTCAAAATAAAAAAAACCCCCCAAAACTTCCCCCCCTTTTTTTTTTTAAAAAAACAAAAACAAAAAACCCCCCGAACCGGGCCGGCAAATTTTTATTATTAAAAAATTTCCCCCAAAAGAAAGCGCAAAAAACCCCCCCCCCCCAAAAAACCCCCCCCCCAAAAAACAAACCCCGCTCCCCAAAAAGGGAAACCCGGCTTCCTCCCCCCCCCCAAAAAACCCCCAAAAAGGGGGGAAAAAAACTTCCCCCCCCCCCCAAAAAAAATTTCCCCCCCTTTTTTAAAATTAAAAAAAACAAAAAAACCCCCCGGGGTCCCTTTTTTCCCTTTTTAAAAAAAATTCCCCCTCCCGGAAACGCCACCCCCTAAAATTTTTAAACCCCCCCCCCCTTAAAAAATTTTCCCCCAAAAACCCCAAAAAAAAAACCCCTTCCAAACAAAAAAAAAAAAACCCAAAAACCCCCCCCCCAAACCCCCTTTGGGGACCAAAATTAAAATAACCCCCCCCCGGGAAACCCCCCAAATTTTCCCCAAAACCCCCTAAAATTATTACTCTCCATAGCGAAATGCGTCCTACAAATAGATACCGCTATCAGTCTACGACACTGCCACCATTGGAACGGAAAAAATCGCGTTCCAGAACTATACTGCCGGAAATCAAATTTTTTTCCCCCCCCCCAAGCGGAAATGCGCACGACCAATGACGTTAAAGACGCTACACCCCCCCCCCCCCCCACCCCTTCCTTCATTTGGCGCCCTCAACGATATCACCATACGACACTGCCACCAGAAAGAAAGACACCATCTTCCTATTCCTCTTTCTTCTTCTTGTTATTATTATAATAAATATAACAAAATGAACGAGCACCGACGGAACGGCTCTGGCGACTCTTGTCCGAGCTCATTATATTTAAAATTATTACTCTCCATAGCGGAAATGCGTCCTACAAATAGATACCGCTATCAGTCTACGACACTGCCACCATTGGAACGGAAAAAATCGCGTTCCAGAACTATACTGCCGGAAATCAAATCCGGCATGCCATCCTTCTTTACAGAAGCGGAAATGCGCACGACCAATGACGTTAAAGACGCTGACACACCCCCCCCCCCCCCAACCCCCTTCCTTCATTTGGCGCCCTCAACGATATCACCATACGACACTGCCACCAGAAAGAAGGACACCATCTTTCTATTCTCTTATTATTTTTATTTTAAAATATAACAAAATAAATGAGCACCGACGGAACGGCTCTGGCGACTTTGTCCGAGCTCTTTACTTTTAAAATTATTACTCTCCATAGCGGAAATGCGTCCTACAAATAGATACCGCTATCCTCTACGACACTGCCACCATTGGAACCGATAAAGCCACGTTCAAGAACTATACTGCCAAAAATCAAATACGCCATGCCACGAGTAAAAAAACTGTTTTGCACTAAAGTGCCCGAGCCCTGTCCGAAGGGGTTCGCTTTTTGAAACAATTCCTTCTTTACGTAGCGGAAATACGCACGACCAATAACGTTATAAGTCGTGGACATCCCCCCACCCCCCTTCCTTCATTTGGCGCCCTCAAACGATATCACCCTACGACACTGCCACCAGAAAGAAAGACACCATCTTCCTATTCCTCTTCTTCTTATTATTATTATAATAAATATAACAAATTGAATGAGCACCGACGGAACGGCTCTGGAGACTCTTGTCCGAGCTCATTATATTTAAAATTATTACAATCCATAGCGGAAATGCCTCCTACAAATAGATACCGCTATCTGTCTCCGACACTGCCACCATTGGAACGGACAATGCCGCTTCGAGAACAATACTGCCGGAAATCAAATCCAGCATGTCATCCTTCTTTACGAAGCGAAATGCGCACGACCAATGATGTTAAAGACGCTGACATCCCCCCCCCCCCCCGCTCCCTCTTCCTTCATTTGGCGCCCTCAACGATATACCCTACGACACTGCCA
>NW_027627433.1:0-10000 GCF_034508935.2 Berghia stephanieae
TAGTTGAGTCCCTGAAAAGGCTCTTTACACCGCTCCCAGGTGATAAATGAGTACTTGGCGTTGTCTCTGTCGATTTGTAATAGCGCCTAACAGGTGTCATATCTTGTCCTACATGTAAAGTGTTGTCGGCTACGGGCCTATTGTAATTCGCTTTGAACACGTTTAGTGGATATTGTGCTATATCTCTATAGATTTAAATTGTCTTCATTACCATTGATTTAATCGACAGTGATTTTGGCGAGTAGCCATTACGATGAGTCCAGTCCCTATATAAGTCTTACAATCAACGGGCCTTTCAATACCAAATCAAGGAGCAACGGATTTCAGGCACGAATTGGAATCAACAACACACCCACGGTTAGTGCAATATTGTCTCTTTTATCATGGAACTAGTCTACAGTTAAAAACCATTGACAATAGACACTTAGATAACCACGCCTCTCGGACAGTCATCATAATGTAAACAATGACAGTGATTGGTAAACATAGCAAGCTACACAGGTTTTACTATCGATGGTGTGTCTCTAAGTAAAATACCTACTGTTCTATCACTTGAGGAATAAAACAAACACAGAAAACCATATGTAAACTTAAACGTTTATAATATGAACGAGATTATCGTGTGATAGCTAGTCACCTATTTGGCGGTATAAAAACAATAACAATGATCAGAGAAAGGTCGAATTCATTCGCTTTATTATTTATAAGTAACCAACTCTGTTTGTCCGAGCACGAGTGAAGGTGTGTCACACATTTCATGTTTTTACTAGCAGTATATTTGATTGAAAGATAAACATCTCGCCTCTTCTCACTCTCGGTAATGAGCAAAGTTGAGTCTTTGAAAATAGTTCTTTACTCACAGTATCTCAGCGTACTTAGACGTAATGTGGGCACCTGGCCGATATCACCACCATTTCTCACAAGCGCCATGTCCCGTTCTATATTTATAGTGTTGCGACCCATTGTTGTAAAGCGCTTTGAGAACAGTAATTGAATAATGCTCTATATAAGATCCTATTTATTGTATTGAAATCATACATACCAATCATACATTATATATCAGACATAGATCAATGGTTGTGATGTATGACAACTTCTAAGCTGTTGTGGCTTCGGTGGATCATCGGGACGGCGGCACAACGGCTCGTCTTGTAACAAAGCCAAGCGATGGTAGGTGAGGCCAGTTTTCCGATGGTGGCATTCATAAAAAACAACTTGGGATCCATCATTGTGTCCACGGGCAAAGTACTATACCTATATAGATGTTCATAAACGTGTGAGGCTATGTGGTCTTGTTGTATGACACTCGCTTTCTGATCGGAAGGTCCTGGGTTCGAGCCTCGTTCGGCGCATAGTTGAGTCCTTGGAAAAGGCTCTTTACTCACATTCTCTCACCGTACCCAGGTGTAAAATGAGTACCTGGCCGTTAACAGCGTTGTCCTAAAAAATTGTAATATCGCCTAACAGGCGTCATGTCCCGTCCTAAATGTTAAGTGTTGTTGTTGGCCAGGGACCCCCCTTTAAAGCGATTTGAGCACGTTTAGTGGATATTGCGCTATATAAAAAAATAATTTTAAAAAGCCCAATATTCATTCCATGTCTAATCTATTCTTTGCTATCAAGCTCAATCTCACCATCAACGAGACAGCACTACAGCATCAAGACCTGGCAGTGATTAAACACAAGTTTCTTTGTCACAAGTGAGTAGAACAGATAGTTTAATCAAACATTATGCGACAATAACAAATAATTACTATCTATTTCAAATCGAAATATTTCAACCATTCGACAATTTTTGACTAAACTTATCTTTATGTAAATATCGTCTAGATAGTTTTAGTTAGATCTATACCTGTTTTTAATTTTTCATATATTTGGTGGTTGTAAGCTATATTTTCTTCTTTATTTCCATTAATCGTTTGTTTCTCATCTTTATTTTCGTCACTGCATTTGAAAGCACGTTTCTTTCAATTAACAACTATTTTCAGTAGATGCTGTGCGCTTGGCTAAGAAACTCACATCATTGCCATCCGGAATTATAATAATAATAATAATAATAATAATAATAATAATAATAATAATAATAATAATAATAATAATAATAATAATAATAATAATAATAAATATAATAATAATAATAATAATAATAATAATAATAATAATAATAATAATAATAATAATAATAGATCTTTATTGTCCATAAATATGGCAATTTGTAATTTAGTTACACTTGTTATAACGTTAAACGATAACTGTAACATTGAACAGATATTTCACTCCTACTTATTTTCCCTCTCTCTCTCATTCTCTCTCTCTCTCTCTCTCTCTCTCTCTCTCTCTCTCTCTCTCTCTCTCTCTCGCTCTCTCTCTCTCTTCCTCTCTTTCTTTCAAACGTGCGATATACACAACATAAACATATTCATTTCGTTTTCAATTTGTTACGATTGTGGCAATTCGACACCCAAAATTATAATCATTATAAATTGGTCAGTTAATCTTACATTAAATAAATTAATCAGTTAATCAGTCAACGAATCAATCCTTGGTTTTTCTGTACCATATGAAATATTCAAAAATTTTATTGCTGATGGAACGAACGTTGATTTATACTTGTTAGTTCTACATTTAATCTGACAAAACCTTCTCCCAGATGGTAAAATACTAAATTCATGGTATAAAATATGTTTTTTTTTATTGTTGGTAATTGAGAATGCTTTCCTTTCTATTGCTTTTCCATGAATTCTTTCTACTCCATCAAGAGGATGGTTTATTATTTTTGATGCCTCTTTGATAGATTTTGAAATTTTTGATTTATCTTTAAGTCGGCATCCTCCAAACCATATGGTGCAGCCAAACGCAATTACACTTTTAATCAATGAGTCATAAACTCTTAACATAGTTTTCTTCCTTACTTGAAATGTTCTCAATTTCCTTAGGATGTATAATCTTTGGGCACCTTTCTTAGATATTATATTAATATGTTGAGAGAAATTGAGGGAACTATCAATGGTTATTCCTAAATATTTAAAATAGTCAACTATCTCAACATCATCTTTACCGATCGCCACACACTTTAAGTCGTTTTTATTTTTTACACCAAACACCTGTTCTTTCGTTTTTTCAACATTTAATTCAAGCTGATTTTGTTTACACCAATCGGTGAATATATTTATTTGTTTGAAATAATTCTTTTCGGTAACTTTATCTTTTAATAATAATAATAATAATAATAATAATAATAATAATAATAATAATAATAATAATAATAATAATAATAATAATAATACACATTTATATAGCGCTCATTCTCGTGTAAAACACAAGCTCTGGGCACTTTACAATATAATATCAATTTTAAGTGAAAAAAAAATAATAACAACAATAATAATTCATAGCCAAATCAAGGATTCATTGTCAAGAAAAACAAATACAGTAAAAATGTGTCTTGAGATTCTTTTTAAAAGTAGGTAAAGACTTGCACTCCCTCAGACCACGTGGTAGTTCATTCCAAATCTTGGGGCCGAAACAAGCAAACGATCTATCACCAAATTTTGTTCGTGATCTTTTTTCTGAAATTTTCGTTTGGTCATTACATGATCTTAAAGTGTAATTTTCAAATTTACACATGACCACGTGATCTGTGAGATATGCCGGTCCTATACCAGTCAAACACTTATAAACAAGACACGCTGCTTTGTAATATGTGCGCTTTTCAATGGGCAACCAATGGAGAGATGCCAACAAAGGGGTTGCATAATCAAATTTTTTTTTGCCAAAAACGAATCTTGCTGCACTGTTTTGCAGCAGTTGTAATTGTTTAATAGAAGCCTGACGCAAGTTGACAAGCAGCGAGTTACAATAATCTAGTTTCGAAAAAATGAGGGAAACAACCAATGTTTTACATGTTCCAATTGCAATATACTGACGGATCGAACTGATTTTCTTCAATTGAAAGTATAAAGATTTACAGAGAGCAGAAATGTGAGCTGACATTCTCATTTCTGAATCAAAATAGACACCCAAATTTTTCACAGTCTTTGAAACTTTGATCTTTTCACCCCCAATCAACACCTCAAGACCATCATTCACCTTCAACTGCCCTCTATTTCCCACAATCATCTCTTATGTTTTTGACTCATTCATTTTCAACTTGTTTGCATCCATCCACTCTTTCACATCCGTCACACATTCTTCCACACGTTTCACAATATTTTCGAGATTTTTAGTTTTATCAGTAGCATAAAGTTGCGTATCATCTGCATAGAGATGATAGCGCAGCCCATGACCAGTGATGACATTAGATAATGGAGAAGTATACAAAACAAAAAGAATTGGACCCAAAACAGAGCCTTGAGGAACACCAAAAGACAATGTATGTTGACGAGAAAGTTTATCTAAAATCATAACCTGTTGCTTTCTGCCATCTAAATAAGATTCAAACCACTGCAAGACAGTCCCAGACAAGCCAAAAGTTATATTAAGTCGTTTAATGAGAATACCGTGATCAATAGTATCAAACGCCGCCGAAAGGTCTAACAATGTCAGAAGAGAAACAGAACCTTTATCTAAAACATCAAGCAAATCACTCGCAACACAGCACAGAGCAGTTTCTGTGCTGTGGTAAGAACGATAAGCTGACTGAAATTTTTCCCATAGATTGTTTTCATGGAGATGTTGTGAAAGAAAGTCTGAGTACAACTTTTTCAAGAATTTTAGAAAGAAATGGCAGATTTGAGACGGGACGGTAGTTACTAAGGTCATTTACATCGAGATTTTGCTTTTTTATGAGAGGCTTTACAATTGCATGTTTATAGATATCTGGGACTTGTCCTGAGATAAGTGACTGATTTATAATATAAGTTATGCAAGGTATCAATTCAGGAAGACATAATTTCAAAATATTAGTTGGTAAAGGATCTAAATCACATGACTTCGAGGAAGATGAAAAAATTATTTTAGAAATCTCTTCTTCAGTTGTTTCTTTAAAACAAGAGAATCCCTGTGAACCCGAAAAAGGGTGGAAATTTATATCTTCATTTTGCACGAGGTCCAAATTGTTCCGAATTTTCGATATTTTTCCCGAAAAGAAATCTGAAAATGCATCCGGCTGCTTTTCTACTGGGATATTAGTGGGTAGACACATGCCCTTTTCTTCCCCTAAAACTTCCTTTGAAACAGAGAAAAATTCCTTAGTGTCCCTCACTGATGACAGTTTCGTGTTATAATAGTTTCTTTTTGCTTTTTTGCAGGTGGTTTTATACTTATGCTTTTTTGCTATATATATCAGCCGGTCAATCTCAAGGCCCGATTTTCTCCACGATGCCTCTGCATTCCTTTTTTCCCTTTTGGCAGTTTTTTCACTCTGGTTAAAGCACGGGGACGGTTTCCTGGAATTTATTATTCTAGTTGTCTTTGGCGCATGCCTGTCGAAGACGTTGCGCAGTACCTCGTCCGTTTTCTGTGCTGATGGTATATCCATTCTTCCTAGTTCCTCTGACAGATTGTTTTTGAAGGAACTAATGTCTATTCTTTTAGTATCCCTAGACACTATCTTGACTTTCTTTGCTTTCTCTTTGATGCATTTGAGAGTTGCCAGAATCAGATTGTGGTCTGAAATTTCTTTTTTGATATTTTTAATTGATTCACTAAGCGAGGGTGTATCAATGATGAACCAGTCCAAGATGTGCCCCAATCTTTGAGTTGGAGAGGTCATTAACTGAGTCAGGCCATGTTCATTCAGCATATTTCTTATAATTTTAACGAGACTATTCTGATCAACATCAAACTGAATATTAAAATCGCCGATAAAATTTTTTCGCTTATTTGATGTGTCTTTTGATACAAAATCTGAAAATTCGTCAGCAAAATCATTCTGTCTCAGTTTGTTCTTTTTGCTTGGGGTGGTCTGTAGATACAAGTGATTAAAAATGAAATTTGAGGGTAGGTCAATGTGGTTTGGACACACTCGAAACTTTTGAACGAAATTGGCCTGTTTTGTATTTTAGACGAAAGAGCGTGTTTGTATATGATGGCGATACCCCCTCCTGATCGTCCATTTCTTGGGAACGATTCCATCTTGTAGCCGGGAGGTGTCATTTCTTTCATTATAGGTTCATCACCGAACTGACGCAACCATGATTCAGTTATATATAGAATATCGATATCGTGTTGATCTATGACATCGATTATATCGAATGTCTTGTTTCTCGATGACTGTGCGTTAATATGGCCAATACAAATGTTATGATTTCCATGACTTGGTCTTGTGTCATTTGTCAATATTTTTGTTAACGTCTGTGGTGGTCGAGTTGAACGATGACAGTTCACTGGACGTCGCGGGACTGTTGTTTCAATAACATGTTGTTTACGTCGACCACCACGTTTACAGACAATCTTTTGTTGATTGTAATGGTGTTCACGTTTGAGGTAGGAGTATGTGTTTTCAATTTGTAAACAATAAAAGCGCAGGGTGAATAAAAGTCCAACGACAGCCGACAGTAAAAATTGATCGTGAGACCGAGTAAAAATGGCGGGGTCTTGGTGAAACATTGTAAAATAGTCCGAAACAATTTCGATAAAAATGATGTCGAAACCGTATAAAATATAATTAAAGCAATATCACAATGGTATCTTACGTGTTGTACAAAAATCCGTGAATAAAAATTGAAATTGAAAGAATAGCAGTATCATCTGCATATTTCACTATAAAACAATTTTTAAAGGATGGTCTGCAGTCGTTGGTGTATAAGATGTACAGGATTGGTGAACTCACGCAGCCTTGGGGACATCCGTTCGACAACGTTCTTTTGTTGGAGATATGTTCACCCAATTTTAAACATTGCGGTCTATGGGTCAGAAACTCTTTATACCATTTAATAAGGTAGTTTGGAATATCCATGTTGCACAACTTTTGAAGCAAAATATCTGTGTTCATGGCATTAAAAGCTGACGAAAAGTCGACATACAGGATTCTGGCGTAATTCGAGGGCGTTTGGTCAAGGTGTTTTGAGATCGAATTTGTGGCGGTTAATAGTGCGTCTTCTACACTGAGCTGTTGCTGGTATGCAAATTGGTACGGATCTAGCAATTTCAGGTCATAACATTTTTGTAGGAGCTCAGATTTTTTTTTCAAAACATTTCATTACAAGCGATGTAAGCTCCACTGGACGGAAGTCGTTCAATACGGTCGGACAACGCTTTTTTGGAACTGGAACGACAATCGATGTTTTCCAAAGTACTGGCACTGATTGTTCATCGATTGACCTTTGAAAAAGTTATGTATAAGGTATAGCCAGTTGTTGGTGACAGTTTTTCAAAATAGTTCGGTAATGTTGTCTGGTCCTGGTGCTTTATGTTCTTTACATCTCCGGAAGAGGGAGCTTACAGTTTTATAACGGACCATCACACAAAACTATATATAACCTTGAACGTTTATAATCTGGTTAATGCAGTTTATTGAGAATTACTCATAAACACTGATGGCAAAAAGCAATAACAAAGACCTGAGTGACGTCATCTTCGTTTTATATATATACAGGTTAGTGAGAATTACTCATAAAAAATGGATGGAAAAAACAATAAGAAAGACATAAATGACGTCATCTTCGTTCTCTCGATTTTGTAGTCAATTGCTTCGCTTAGGCTTAAGACTAGCTAGACTAGTAAATAAATAAATTTAGTCCTCGTTCATGAAAACGGGCCCAGGTTTCTGCCAGGCAGGTGATGACGTATGGATCCCTTATATGGCTGTCAAATTGTGAAAGGGAGGCGAGGGTGTCATGGTTATTTCTTAGAACGTATCGTTGATAGAATATTGCATGGAAGTGCATGTCGATGCCAATCCTTTTAAGTCGTCTGATTCCTTTTTAAACGATTTGATAGTATCTTTGTAGACGAATTTCGCTGTTGATGGAAGTGAGTGTAAAACTGTTTTTCAAAATTCAATGAAACGATCTCGAGATTAAACATAGCTTTCGCCATATTAAATTCGTTCCGTGTACCTTTAGTTATAAAAAAATTCATGTTTATTAACTCTTAGGCGAGGTGTACATATATGCAGGTCTGACATCCGAACGCAATTATGGGCCTAGTTTAACAGTGTTGGAAGGGACACTATTTTGCGTGATATTTTTGAGATTTTCAATACAATGAGCCCATAGAGAATTGGGTTATTAGATCTGCAAATGAGTGCACGCCACGCTTGGCTTTCGCCAATAAGAATATGCATGAAATATTTTAAAAAATGGTAAATGTAACCAAACAAATAAAATGATAACATTGATAACCACAAAATATACAACAATCGTAATAACACCAACAGCAACAACAACAATAACAATAATAATAATAAATAATAATAAATAATAATAATAATAATAATAATAATAATAATAATAATAATAATAATAATAATGATAATAATAAAGATAATAATAATAATATTAATAATAATAATAATAAATAATAATAATAATAATAATAATATAATAATAATAATAATAATAATAATGATAGTAATAATAAATAATAATAATAATAATAAATAATAATAATAATAATAATAATAATAATATAATAATAATAATAATAATAATAATGATGATGATGATAATAATAAAAATAATAATAATAATAATAATAATAATAATAATAATAATAATAATAATAATAATAATAATAATAATAATAATAATAATAATAAAGTAACATGGTATAGGGCGAAATAGGATAAAATCCCTTGAATGCCCATAATATTAAATTGATTGAAAGATTACAATAATAATACACGTGGTAAAGATATAGTATATTAACTAAATGTACCGATATATGTGTGATCTACAAACAATATATCTTTAACCTTGACATGCAAAGCACACACACACACACACACACACACACACACACACACACAAACATACATTCATACACCAATACATATAGAAGATAACCATAATGAGGTAACAATGCATGATATTTACATACAAGATTGAAAGCCATGTCAACAGCAGTGCAAACAAGTATTATTCGTCATATATAAATCTCCCATCAAATAATTTCCTGTCTACTAACACCTTGAAATAATCCATAGATTTTGCATTCTTTGTTTAAAATTTCAAATTGTTCCATTTCTGGACAATACGAATACTGAACCAGATTTGTCTTACGTTTGTTTTTCATCTAGACTTCTAGTGTCATAAATCTTAAACCTTTTCTCTCTAGTAAAAGTAACATTAGAATATGAAAAACAAAATCAGAAAAGTCTATCTTATCCAGACCAAGTACCAATCTATAAACTTGAATTAAATCCCCACGAATTCTTCTATATTTCAAACTTGGTAAGTCAAGAAATTCTAACCTTTCCTTATAAGATTAGATACTGTATGGCATACATCTTTTTGGTAGCTCTCCTCTGCACACTTTCAATACTAATATATTATCTTTTATATAATGGGCTCCAGATGCAATTTCCGTATTCTAGAAGTGGTCGAACGAGCGATTTATACAATCACAAAAATATGGTTTTATCAAGTCTTATAAAGGTTCTATATATTATTCCCATCATTCTATTTGTACGGCTTATACAATTATCAATATGTACATCAAAATAAAAAAATGAATCAAAATCATTTAAATAAAGCACAACGGAAAGTAGATTTGACAAAGAAGTATCCGTAAAAAAATTATGACATGGATTATTTTTTCCTATATGTAATACTTTACATTTGGAAACATTAAAATCCAAATACCAAATTGTATACCATTTGAAAAGTGAATATATATCATTTTGTAGAATGTTATTTGTAAATCATTTATATATAAAAGAAATAAAAGTGGTCCCAATACACGTCCTTGGGGTACACCGCTATTATTATTATTATTAATAATAATAATAATAATAATATAATAATAATAATAATAATAATAATAATAATAATGATATAATGATAATAATATAATAATAATAATAATAATAATAATAATAATAATAATAATAATGATA
>NW_027627433.1:17500-19215 GCF_034508935.2 Berghia stephanieae
GTTTTGCTTTATCCTGTTTTTTTTTTTAAATCAAAATCGCTTCATTTTCTTCATTTTTGTTTCAAAGAACTTGACAGTATGAACCGACCTCTACATATATACAGTCTGACATCCGAACACAATTATGGCCTAGTTTAACATTGTGTATGGACAATATTATGCGTCATTTTTTGAGAATTCCATTTCAACAATGAGCCCATAATGACTTGGGTTATCACACTGCAAATAAGTGCACGTCGGTATGAACATGTCAGAGAGTTGAAGATATGACTGGGTGCCAAAAATCTTTTTATCAGACAGAATACGTGTTGATACAAACATTTTTAGGGGTCAAATCCCCCCTTTCTTCCATCTTTAGAGATGAAACACGAGATCAGAATGTGGCGTCGCTATGCCTCAAGACTTCAGGTTGTGACTCGAGAAGAAACCTTGATGAGGGCGCTGTTTTTGCAGAAGGCTGTGGAGATCGAACACTTTATGTACAAAATGTTGCATAGAAAAGAGTGAGTCGTATTGATAAGAGATTTGTGAGCTAACTTACTTAGCGAGTTAAGGTGTCTTTACAAATAATGTCAGAAAAAAAAATTATGGACTCTTAGCCAGTTAAATGCCGTAAGCTGGAAAAATTCGTGTTTAAAAATTTGGACAGAAATCTCGTCCTTCAACTATCGATCGATTTAACTGACCCTCGTATTAGCAAAAAAAAAACCCCTCAAACTTGGGACTTTGCGAATATATATATGTATATATATATATATATATATATATATTATATATAATATAAATATATATATATAATAGAATACAAATTGTCACTCACATTTTTTTTTGGCCGAGACGTTCGTTTCTGGTTTCTTAACACGTCCTCAGTCGGCGTAACGAAAACGAACGTCTCGGCCAAAAAAAATGTGAGTGACAATCTGTATTCTATATTAGCTCTAACCATCATTATCGAGCACTTTCGTACCTACGAATACCCACCAACACACTTTTAAATATATATATATAATATATATATATATAATATATAATATATATTACAAAGCTTATTTCCACGGATCTGCGATGCTTGATAAATTGAGCGTTTGTAATCGAGGAAATCCATTAAATGTACTCAAAGAGCTTTAAAAGGGGCAGCTCGCCAATGGCAACATTTAACACGTAGGATGAGACATGCTGCCTGTAGGGTGCTTTTACCCTCCAAGTTCCCAGCAGACTACATGGAACCAATTTCTATATCATACAGTATAAGTCGTTTGTTAGCCGATTAAGAGAATTATTAGATGCGGGGTTGTAAATATTCTTCTAGAGACACAATGCCTTCCGTGAAAAAAAATGGACATCTTACAATTTCTTTTCAGGAGAATGGAGCAAATGGAGTGAGGGAAACTATCAAAAAACTGAACGGCAAGTAAGTTAGATAAAAAATTATTTTTTATAATAATAATATTTCCCTTATTCATCCCCATAGGGAAATTTGTAATTAGGGTCTATTCCAAGGGAAGACTGGAATAACCCAGGCGTCAGCCGCAGGGCAGCGACACAGTGTGAGCTAGGGCGAGGTGACTTGCAAATTGCCACACAGCGCAACGGCGGTGGTCAAACTCGGTACCTTTCGGGTAAGAAGCAAAGACGGTACCGCTGAGCCACGCAATCAGTAACTAGTGAGGATTTTTTCTTACGCACAACCCAGTGGTCAATCTCGTCTAAAATGT
>NW_027627434.1:0-5185 GCF_034508935.2 Berghia stephanieae
TAATTAAAAAGGAATTTTTAAATTTTTAAAAAAAATGGAATGGGTTTTTGGGCACCCGGGAAATTTTTGGGGGTTTAGGCATTTGGTTAAAAATTTTTGAGGGGGTTTTTAAAATTTAATGAACCCGGGAAACCTTTGGGTTTTTTTTGGGCCCAAATGCAATCCCCAAAGGGCCCCCAGGGGAGGAACGCTTATTAAATTGGGGGGAAAAACCCCAATTTAAATTAAATTGCCCTTGGGGTTTTTATGAAAACAGTTAAAGTTAAAATCCCTCATTCCCCTTTTTTAGTTTTTTTTAATTTTTTTATCTAAAAAAGGGGAATAGTCCAAATTGCTTAAATAAACATATTTTAAATTTTTATACTTTTGGAAATTTAAACTGTTATATAAAGGGAAATTTCTTTTAATAATCAATGATGGGAAACTTACTATTTCCAAATAATTTTTAACCTTGTGAATTACATTTGGGAAAAAAAACGTTTAAATTTTTAATAAATAAAGATAAAATTAGCTAAATACTTTATATATATTTTTTACGTTTTATGGGTTTAACTTGGTTTTAAAAATTTTTTTTGCTTTAAATAATGGGTCAAAAAATTTTTAAAAAAAAAATATTTATTTTTTAAAACATTTTAAATTGTTATAATTAAAAAAAATTCATTTGTCTTTTTGGTTCCTTCTGAAGCAAGGGAAAACCCTTTTGTGGGTTATTAACTCTCGGGGTTGCTTTCCCCATTTTATTTTTTATCCTTTCCTGAAAAAATTGGGACACCAAATTACTTGTGCCCAAAAAATTGGAAATCCTTATTGATTTATAAAAAAAATTTATCATTGTTTATAACAAATTTCATCCCGGGGTGGAAGGAGGGTTTTTGTGGGTTATTAAATGGATAAAAAAACAAAGGATAACAGCGTTTTTTTTTCGTGTTTTGGGTTTACCCTTTGTTGGGGGCTTTTTTTTTATAAAGGATGGTCGAAGTGCTCAATTTTCCACAAGATGTTTTCCAAAAATCAACCTTGTGTTTTTCTACTTCACATGGGTTGTTAGAATTGATCAAAGCGTATTAATTAAATTAAATTTAACGTTAACCAAATTTGTCGAAGCAAGGGTTCGGAATTTGGAGTTTTTGGTTTGGGAGTGGTTTGGCGTCTCTTTTTAAAATAAAAAGAAGGAGTAGTAAATTTAAAATGTTTGGAGGTTTTGGATCTAAAAGGGGTTCAAATTATCCAAAAATTTTGAATAATAAATTTTTTAAAAACTACAACAAAATTTAAAACCCAAAAATGTTAAAAACAATTTTTATTTCAAAATATACGAATTCATTGGGTAAGGGGAATTTATGAGTTACTCATAATGCTGTAAAAACAATTTCAAAAAATCGCCTTGAGGTTTTGGGGGGTTACCCGGGGTTTGGGAAAGGGGGGGAACTAATACCATTCTACTCGGGTTTAAATTGAATTCTTTTTTAAAAAAAAGGGTTTTAATTAGAATTTCCAAAATTGGTCTTTTACTCCTAACCGGGTGTTGCAAATTTTAAAAAACATTTTTTAATGGAAAACCAACCGTTCGGAATTTTTGTAAAGCTTTGGAAAGAAATTTTTTAAAAAGTTTTAAAGGGCCTTCCGGTTGCCTGTTTGGTTGGGGGTCCTGCCTAATTATGCTTCATTTAAGGAAGGGCTTAGGTATTTTTAAAGGTTAGGAGGAAGGGGCATGCTAGTATATCCGGTACATTGAAAATTTTGTACAGTTAAATAAAATTTTATCAAAAAATTCCAAAATTTAAACCATAAAAATGTTAAACCCTTTTTTATGATTGGGCCGAAAAAAAACATTTTAAAAAAATAAAACATTTTAATTAATGGAAATTTAACGCGTAATATTTTTTTTTACCGGAATTTAAAATTCTAATTTTTCTTGGGAAAAGGGAAGGCGCCCTAAAATTTTTCGGCGGTAAAAGGTCCGTTGAAAAAACTAATTGGGTTTTTAGCTTTAAACCATTTCAATTAATGAAAAGTTCCAGCCGTGAAAATAAAAAATGTTTTACTTTGTTAAAATGGCCCCGGTGCCGGCCGTACAAAATTTTCTTTATACCCGGGGAAAGGTGGTAAAACAACAGAGAAGTCCCGAAACCCGTCAAAGAAACTTTAAAATTAAAAAAATTAATTTTTTCTGGGCCTAATTAAAAAAAAATATTTTATTAAATTCTTAATAATAAAAAGGTTAGGAAAGATTGTGGGAAAAAATTAAATACAACAGGTCGTCCGGAAATTCAAGGGGCCTTTTCTACCCTTTTGGGAAACCCGGGGAGAAAAAGAAAGTTATGTTTTATGATGATTGAAAAGGGGTGAATTTGTAAAAAATTAGAATCATGGGTTAGGTATTGTTTGTACGCCCTTTATATTAAATTTATTTTTTTTAACCCCCTTTTTTTGCTTTAATTTTGGTGTTATTTTTTTACCTAAAATAAAAATTTAATAAAAATTTTTTAATTTAAAACAGCTGATGACAAAAATTAGAAAATAAACCCGGTGCTTTTGAATTTCGCCCATTCTCGTTGAATGGTTGGGAAAACAAAATGGGAAAATTCAAAAGAAATTTAAACCCTTAAAAAAAACTACCCAAAACCAACGTTAATCTTTTTTATTGAAATTATTATTGTTTGAATTAAATGGGGGAAAAATGAATTTTGGATTTTGAAACCCAATTACGTTTAAAATCAAACCAAAACTTTTCAACAAAATTAAAAAAAGGGTAAAAAAAACTCATTGTTTTGGGGAAATCTAATTCATCTTATTTTTTAATTTTATAATTTATAATATTATATTATTTTAAATATATTTAATAAAAGGAAAAAAAAGAAAGAACAGGAAGGAAAAGAGGGGGAAAAGTGAAGTGGCCCACAATTTTCTTTTAATGTTCCAATTAAATTAGCATTTCCTTTAAAAAAGAAAATTATTCCCGACAGGGTAATATTGACCCCAAAAGGGAAGGGGGTCTCAAAATGAACTGCGTCCTATCAAAGTTTAAAAAATTTGGTTTTTCCCAAACTTAAAAAAAACTTTTTATGGCAAAAGAAGGTTTTATATGGAACCCAAAAATCTGACAAAATGAAGCGGTTTAAAATTTGGATTTAAATTTAAAGCACATATAAAAAAACTGAGGTAATAGGTTGTTGTTATTTTCTTCCTGTTCCAATTTAAAATGGGGACCCCCTTCATTTTTGATTTTACCTTGGGGGATTAAAAATTTTTATTGTAGAAACTTCTGTTTTTTGTTTAGTTTTTTAGTATTGTTTTGTCAAATTTTATTTAGAAAATTTTAAATTATTTAGGGGAGTATATAGATTGTTGTAGAGTTTGGAATAGTGATAGAAGTTTAGTGAAATAAAGTAATTTTAGAATAACCTTAAATAAAGAAATTAAATTTGTTTATTATATTCGGTTTGGGGTATGATCAGGGAGATTTTTCTAAAAGGAAATTATTTTACAGTTTTATCCAAATTAAATTTTGGTTTAACTTTTAAAAAAATTTTTTTAATTAAAATTGGGAAAAAATAAATTTAAAAAAATTTCAATTGGGGTTGGGAAAGAAAAGATCAAAAAATAATTAATGCGCTATATTAAAAATTTAAAAATCTCCCAAAATCTTTTTCCCCATCCCAAAGTGTTTAAATTTTAAACTTAATGATCAGCAACCTTAATTGTTAGAAAAAAAGTCAACATCACGTTTTTTTTCACTTAGATTATTTAAAAAGGGGTAAAATTAAAAAGGGGCCGGTCGTTTTTGGCCTTTTTCTGAATCTTCTAAAAAAAAGGACGCTTTACTTTAATATTTAAATCAATTAAAACCACTCCTGTTAAACCATGTTTTCATCTTTTAAAGCCCCCAAAAAATTTTTAAATTTTTTTTTTAAAAATTTTTTATATTTTTTTAAATTAACTTTTTTTAAATATTTTATTTTTAATTTTGTTTAAATTTTCGAAAATTTTTTCCGTTTATTTTTGGGTTGACTTTTCCCCAAAAAAGCGCTTAAAAATATTAAATTTTTTATTATAAAAAAAAAAAGGTTAAAATTTTTTTTTTTAAAGGTTTCTTTTTTTGCTTTTTTTAGGGGGGTTTAGTAAGGGGGCAAAAAAAATAAGGAATTTTTTTAAAATTTTAAAGTAAAAGTCACTTCCTTCCTTTAAAGCATGGTAACTTAAAAAACTGGCCAAACTATGAACAGGGGCGGACCCCGTGTGGAAATTTTCCGGGAGCATAAAAGGGATCCCGAGGGGAAAAACACTAAATTGACATGTTTTGACTTTTTCACATTCGATCACAAGGGATATGAAAAATTCTGCCCCGTAAAAAAAAATTTTTTTTTTAGGTTTTTAAAAATTTTTAAAAAAAAAAAAAAAAAAAAAAAAAAAAAAAAAAAAAAAAAAAAAAAAAAAAAAAAAAAAAAAAAAAAAAAAAAAAAAAAAAAAAAAAAAAAAAAAAAAAAAAAAAAAAAAAAAAAAAAAAAAAAAAAAAAAAAAAAAAAAAAAAAAAAAAAAAAAAAAAAAAAAAAAAAAAAAAAAAAAAAAAAAAAAAAAAAAAAAAAAAAAAAAAAAAAAAAAAAAAAAAAAAAAAAAAAAAAAAAAAAAAAAAAAAAAAAAAAAAAAAAAAAAAAAAAAAAAAAAAAAAAAAAAAAAAAAAAAAAAAAAAAAAAAAAAAAAAAAAAAAAAAAAAAAAAAAATTTTTTTTTTTTTTTTTTTTTTTTTTTTTTTTTTTTTTTTTTTTTTTTTTTTTTTTTTTTTTTTTTTTTTTTTTTTTTTTTTTTTTTTTTTTTTTTTTTTTTTTTTTTTTTTTTTTTTTTTTTTTTTTTTTTTTTTTTTTTTTTTTTTTTTTTTTTTTTTTTTTTTTTTTTTTTTTTTTTTTTTTTTTTTTTTTTTTTTTTTTTTTTTTTTTTTTTTTTTTTTTTTTTTTTTTTTTTTTTTTTTTTTTTTTTTTTTTTTTTTAATTATTAATATGTATATTTGTTATTTTATCATTTTTTTATAAACCTATTTTGTTTCGGGGGATTGAGATAATGTGAAAATCCTTATAAATCTTTTTATTTTTATTTTATTAAAAAAAAAAAAAAAAATTTTTGCTTACTAAAAAAAGAATTAACTTTTTAAAATTTTCCTTTTTTTAAATTTAAAAAAAACCATAAAATCA
>NW_027627435.1:0-5184 GCF_034508935.2 Berghia stephanieae
AAAGAGGGAACTACAAGAAGAAACATTTATGGGTTGGGTTTTGGGGTATTTTTGAATATCTAGATAAAGAAATAGAGGAGCGTGGCTAAGCGTACGGTCTTTGCTTCGTACCGGAAAATTACAGAGTTCGATCACCCGCAGCTGTAGGCATTGAGCAAGTCACCTCGCTCTAGTTCAATTCGCGGTGCTGCACTGCGGCTAAAGCCTGGGTTATTCGAGCCTTCCCTTAGAAATCCCCTAGAGAAAAAAAAATCCCCTGGGGATGAATAAAGGAAATATTAATTTATTTATTTTTATTTTATTTTATTTTACGATGTCATGCATCAATTTTGGGTATTATGTCGGAATGAACAAAATGAAAATAAATTATTTTAACCCGTTAACCCTGCCGCACTCTGAAAAAAACATAAAACATATATTTTCAAAATTGTTGCCTGAAAAATGGTCCTTCAATTCTCAATAGATTTAAATGACTCTCATTTTGGAAAAAAACCTCTAAAAACCTGGGACTTCGCTAAGTGCCAAATTTGAGGGGTTTTTTGTTGTTGCGAAGATGAGGGTCATTTAAATCGATCGGTATTTATAGGACTATTTTTCTGGCCAAATTTTAAATATCGATCAAGAAAGCCCAGGTTTGCGAGTTTTGAACAACTTAAAGGTCATTTCTAATTAATAGATCATCCGGCACCATTTCAAAACACACACACATGCACACACACACACACACACACAAACACAAACCCCACACATACACATCTTCTCAGATCTTTGTATTACTCGTACAACATTTATAAATTGGAACAAAAGTCTTTTCCCTTTGGTTTTGTCCAACATCCTCTTCTTAACTTCCCTCCCTTTATTTTTCTTCTTTTTTTTCCCGTTATTCCCTCCCTTCCTCTACAATTTCGATCTAACACGAAGTTTTTAACGCATTTATTAATTTGATTCAATAGTCGATGTCACGTCGCCCACAGCGGCGGCCCTCGTGGTTCTAAACAAAGAAAATCGGTATTTTATTCTTTATGCTGGCAAGAACTTTTCATATGTCTTGTGGATCAAAATGTGTAAAAGTCAACCCACATGATCAGATTTATAATGTTTTTTTTTCCCTCTGGATACGCTCTCATGCTCGTCGGAAGAAATACTTCATTAGGGCGTCGGTCATTTTTTCCCGATATTTAGTTTAGAGCCAGTTACTAAGTTACCATGCGTCATTACGGGGGAAGTGACGACATGACTGTTGAAGCGTATTATTATAAGATTTTTAACATTTCACTCGGACTTGTTACCAATCGCTGCACGAGCTTGTACTTCGAGTTGGGAACAAAGTTCGAATTCCAAAACGCAAGAGTAATAGATAGAATGAAGATGACGTCACTCAGATCTTTGCTATTGCTTTTTGCCATCCGCGTTAAATGAGTAATTCCCACTAACTGTATTAACCAGACTATAAACGTTCAAGGTTACAAAATAGTTTTTTTTGTGTTGATCCGTTATACTTTCCGGATGGTAATGTTGTGACCCCTTCTCACCCAAGCACATACTATCTTACGAAATATTGTAATCTTTCCACAATTGATCCTAATTTTGTTATCTCTGAATTGACGACTTTCCAATTAATATTTAGAATGATTTTTTCTTTGACAAACTATCGGGTAATCTCTATGGTGTAATGTTGGCACTCCACCAGTATCATAATGTTAAGGTTCGATTTTCCCCGTCGAGACAAGCTGATTTTTTTCTTGTATTTTTCCACTGCTTTGTCTGGTACTGTTTTTTATATATATATATAAAATATATATATATTATAATAATATATATTAAATTATATGACAATGACCATGTCATGAGGGAACATGTTCCGTATTACTGTTGGTCGGGACCCTATGTAAAGCGCTTTAAGCACTTTTAGTGTATACTCGCTATATAAAACTCAAATTTATAATTTTACTTTTTGATTTCATTACGCGTTAGTATTCACGAAGAGGGGGCAGAATAATTGCTATGTACTAATCTATCATCTATCTATCTATCTATCTATCTATCTATCTATCTATCTATCTATCATCTATCTATCATCTATCTATCTATCTATCTATCTATCTATCTATCAATAGTCTATCTATCTATCTTAATCTATCTATTTTATCTATCTATCTATCTATCTATTATCTATCCATTTTTTTATTTTATTAACCGCTTGCAGAGATCTATCAATATTCCATTAAGCTTTGTTTATTTATTCAATCTGTTTCTACAATTACACATCCCCAATCAATATACGTACACCAAGGAAGGTAAGTAAATAATACAAAAGGGGTGGGGGAAGGGGGGGGGGGAGGAAGTTTGGGGTTAAATAAGTACAGACCACTCGACCCAAGCGGGGTCATTGAACAACGCCCTATGCGGTACAATGACAAAATGCCTTTTAAAAAAAAAATTTGGTTATAATAATGTAATCTGGGCTATACGGACTTGTGGTATGACATCTCTTTCGGATCGGAAGGTCCTGGGTTCGACCTTTGCTCGGCGCATAGTTGAGTCCTTGGAAAATGCTCTTTTAATCACATTATCTTACCGTACTCAGGTGTAAAATGAGTCCCTGGCCGTTGACAGCGTTGTCTCTGTCCCAAAAAAATGTAATATCGCCTAAAAGCCGTCATGTTTCGTTTTATACATGTTTCGTGTTGCTGTTTGGGCAGGGACCCCTTGTAAAGCGCTTTGAGCACATTAGTGGATATTCCTCTATATACAAGCTCAATTAAAAAATGATTTTAAAATATCTTGTTCCTTCATGCTCGAAGACCCTATTTATGTATAACAATTAAACAGTTGACAGTCGCACTATGGGAGGCACGTATTTCAAAATAAGGCCAGAAAACCCCTTCAAATATCGATCGATTTAAATGACCCTCATCTTAGCAAAAAATCTCAAACCGGGACCTCTCTCTTTCTCTCTGTGCATTAAAAAGAATACCCTTTCCGCACAGCGGCTTCAGATATCGTCGTTTTGGGCATACCAAAAAGGGAAAGTAGCTAAATATCAAATTAAGAAATTAAGGAGCAGCCCCCGGTGTTAGATAAATAATAAACAAGTGTGTATGGAAAGGTGGCATATAAAGCAAGAAATAAAAAGACAAGAAAAAACCGACCCCTCCTAAAAAATCATTCGAACTTCGACTGGGGTCGAACCTCAGACCTTCTGATTACCGGTAAAGACGTGCTACCATTACATCAAGAGACTCCGAAAGTTGGGACAATTTTAATACCTATATTCTTCACAAAGGTACGCTTTTTTAAGCTGTGAACCCTCGCTTGCATCAAACGGGCATGTTCAATATAAACTGTCCATTGCTCGAGGTCATTGGTCACATTGCAAAATATGCTCAAATGGACCTACATAGTGAAAAGTGTTCACAATTTTGAACTATCTAACATTACGATTGGTCATCGGTTCAGCTTGACACATGAGTATGTTTACAACATTTCATAAACAAAGCAGCGTGTTCAGAAATGTCCAATCGTTGGACAGCAACAAAACACGTGATTGATGACTCGGTTGGACGAAAACATGAATATAGGTCGTCCCATTGAACAAGAGGACGAGGATGAAGACATTTGAGTTGTTCTATTATAATATGTTTTTTGAAAATACCAAAATTAAAGAATTAAGGAGCAGGCACCGGTGATTTAGCTAATCCATCAAAGACACGTCTGATTATGTCAACAGGAGTCACCCTTGTTGTCCTAAGTGAGCACTGCAAACAACTCACAGTTTCGTGTTTCTTATCTTTTCAATTCTAAATTCCTTTCCAGGGTCCGATTCATCAGGCAAAAAATACCGTTTTGAGACGATGGGTCACGATTTATTGTCATTGCTTACGCAATGATCTGACTTCTATAGTAGTTCGGGGATTAAGCGAGCGCTGTTAAATGCCTATTCATCATCATTTTTTCTTTTAAAAAAAACCACAACCCATCTTTTGGGTTTGAGTTCAGTTTTTTTAGATTCTAAAAACTCCCACACAAAACGACATTGTTCAAGTCTACGAATACATCTGGCCATTACGTATCCCAAACATGATTTAATAACTGTATCTATCTTTCTTCGATGACTCCAAAGACTCGATTTCCCGACCAGCGGATCAGAACTCGCGAGGACGAGAGACGCATGCGCACAACCAACATGACGTTCTCTCTCTAATAACAGTTTCCCCCCGTGACGTCCACAGATAGGGGTTTGACGTCCAATTTAAGGGAGCTATCATTCCCTTTACATACGAGTTTTTTCACATCATGTACTTATTTAACTTTGGGCCCATCCCACATATGATGACATCATAAAACATGGTGCGCCCAAAACTCCCTAAGGAGAGTATGAGTTTGATCCGCCGATCGAAAAAATCAGGACTTCAGAGGTTTAAAAAATCTTGAGCTTTTATATAGCGCATATCCACTAAACTTGCTCAAAGCGCTTTAAAAAAGGGGTCCCTGACCATCAGCAACACTAACAAATCGAATGGACATGACGCCTATTAGGCGATATTACAAATTTTTTGGACAGAGACAACGCTGCTAACGGCCATGTACTCATTTTTACCTGAGTACGATGAGAGAAGAATGTGATAAAGAAACCCCTTTTCCCAAAGGGCTCAACTGTGAGTCGAGCGAGGTTCGAACACAGGACCTAACATTAAGTAACAATAATAATTTGATAAATGGTCTGAACAGGACCTTCCGAAACCGAAACGAGTGTCATACCACAAGACCACATAGGCGCCAAGGTTTGATCCGCCGCCTCGTTAGTTTGTTAGTGCCCTAAGGACTATGCAGTGCAAGCAATGCTTTTAGGTCATTTAAACTCCATATGCTATTTTTATCTAAGATCTGCTGAAAAAAAATTTCGACGATTTTTATCCTATCTTGAAGTAGGAAATCATTGCTAATTTAAATAATACAATACGCTTCAACAGTCGTAAACGTCACTCCCCTCGTAATGACGCATGGTAACTTAGTAACTGGCTCTAACTATCAGAACAATGGCGGACGCCCATAAATATTTCTCCGCAGCAAAAAAGCGTTAAGAGGGAAAAAAAAAAAAACAAAAAAACTGACATGTTTTTTACTTTTTAACACATTTGATAACAAGACATATGAAAATTCTAGCCCAAGAAGAAAAAAAAA
>NW_027627436.1:0-5183 GCF_034508935.2 Berghia stephanieae
AACGCTGTTAACGGCCAGGTACTCATTTTACACCTGAGTACGGTGAGAGAATGTGAGTAAAGAGCCTTTTCCAGGACTCAGCTATGCACCGAGCGAAGGCTCGAACTCAGGACCTTCCGACCCGAAAGCGAGTGTCATACCACTAGACCACATAGCCGCATAATCCTAACCATTAGATTGACATATTTCATTTATACAACACATTAACTCACTCAACCCTAACACCGACTATAACCGTAACTTTTACCCCATGCCCATTTATTGCGTTTTTCTGACACAAATTATAGGCATAGTATCAAAGTTAATGTTTTTAGTTTTTGCATGTTAATGATAGTTGAATAAAACTATCTATGTACATGATCATTTAAAAAAATAATTTCTTCCAATTTTGAAAAGTAGCAAAAATCTCTAGGATTGAGTGAGTTAAATGATTTAGAAATTTACAAAAATAAATTAATGCATACATAAATAAATAAATAAATTAATTAATTAAAATTAACATTTATATACAACTCAACTTTTCAATGGATTGATCATACTCAATGTGCTTCGCAATGTTTTATTTATTATCTCAGCAGACAATATGGATACAGTACCAGTCGCCTGTTCGGCGTCCTTTTTTTAACGAACACCCTTCACTCTTACAATATCCGTCACTGCCAAAAGTCAGGTACTCATTCACAGCTGCGCTTCGTGGGTTAATGTGGTTTAAGTGCCTTACCCGTAGGCACAATGTCGGGACCCGACTTTTCCACGGTCAGTCACCCATCCGTCCACTGACCACAATCAACATCGCTTGAATATTGAGACACCGTACCGCTGAGCAGCACTATTATAATACATTTCTTCTATTGCGCTAAATGCCGAAACGTCAAATCCAGCAATATAAAATATTTTTTTAAACCGTCTCCTTACCAACTATAGGAAAATCGTCACATTCGTTACGATACAACCAACATTTTTCTTATTCAAATTTCTCTTGTACATTATAAAATTTAAAGAAAATGAACAGTGTGTTGTAGAGCATATTCTGCTAAAGAAATAATGTATGGCAAGAACGTACTGCTATTGTGTTTGAGTGATAAAAATATATTTTTGTGTTAGTTGGGTGTGAAATTTTGGAGAAAATCCTGAAAATGGCGGGTAAGGAGAGGGTTAAATATATAAGGCACCCCTGTTACTTTCGTAAAAAAAAAAAAAAGACCCAAAAACCCCCAAATAAAATAAAAACTGACCTATAGCGTCCGTTCCAATGCTGGCCAGGAACTTTGTCTCCGCTATCGTCTCGTAGGCAGGCCCAGTTCCCATAGTGTACGTACCCTCCCTGATGAAGTCCGAGTAGCCCAGAGCCTCGGCTTGTTTCTTGGCCAGCTGTCGAAGGTCGCGATCATACGCCCTGGACATGGCAGGGAAACGAGGACCAAATCTAGGAAGGAAAAGATCGATTTTAATTACCCTTAACTTGGCTTTTAAAAAAACAAAACAAAAAAACCCTCTCTCAAATCTAAGATTTCGCGAGGAATTCAAGAAGAAGTCCCAGGTTTAAGAGTTTTTGCCTAGAAATGGGTTATTGAAATCGATCGATATTTGAAGGACGAGTTTTCTGGCCAAATTTTTAGATACGTGGTCTTCCAGAGAACGGCAGTTATCTGGTTGACTATATCTCGGAGTTAAAAAGACCAACACTCACACTTAAAAAAAAAAATTAAAAAATTGAGCTTTATACAGCGCAGTATCCACTAAATATGCTCAAAGCGCTTTACAATGGGTCCCTGGTCAACAGCAACATTTTACATTTAGGACGGGACATGCTGCCTGTTAGGCGATATTACAATTTTTCGGACAAAGACAACGCTGTTAACGGCCAGGTACTCATTTTACACCTGAGTACGGTGAGAGAATGTAAGTAAAGAGCCTTTTCCAAGGACTCAACTATGCGCCGAGCGCGAGGCTCGAACACAGGACCTTCCGATCCGAAAGCGAGTGTCATACCACTCGACCACATAGCCACACACTTCTGACGTAGTCTGGACAAACCCATATTTGAAAATGTGGCCAGAAAACTCGTCCTTCAAATATCGATTATATGACCCTCATTTGGCAAAAACTCTCAAACCTGGGACTTCAAGAAGAATAAATAAATAAATAATTAAATAAATAAATAAATAATTAAATAAATAAATAAATAAATAAATAAATAAATAAATAAATAAATAAAAGAATGAAAGATAGAAAAAAAAATGAAATGTATTGCTCACTCAATGGCTATTCCCTAGAATATCTGACAAAGTCTACATCACTTATCCCTCTTTGTCGGGACAGCGTGGCTCAGCGGTACGGTCTTCGCTTCGTACCCGAAAGGTACCAAGTTCGATAACCCGCTGCGTTGTGTGGCCTTGAGCAGGTCACCTCGCCCTAGATCAATTTGCGGCGATGCACTGCGGCTGACGCCTGGGTTATTCCAGTCTTCCTTGGAACAGCCCTAGAGACAAATTTCCCCTATGGGATGAATAAAAGGAATTTTATTTATTTATTTATTTATTTATTTTAATTTGTGTACTCTGACGCCATCTGGTGTTAATAAGAAAATAACATCTTGACCATTTGTTATAGCACAATATCCACTTAATATGCTCTAAGCGCTTAACAAGGGATCCCTAACCAGCAGCAACACTTAACATGTAGGATAAGGTATGACGTCTGTTAGGCGATATTATTTTTTTTTCCGAGTACGATAAGAGAATTTGAGTAAAGAGCCTTTTCCAATGACTCAACTATGCGCCGCTTAAAGCGGGACGAACCCTGGACCTCCCGGTCTAAAGAGGAGGGTCATACACTAGACCACAGAGCTTCACTGAGAGTAATTCACCAGAAAAACACTACATAATCATCCTATAAAGACACCCCCCCCCCCATTCCTTTTCCATCATTCCTTACCTCTCGTCATTGGGTCCCATCAATGGATTCAAACCCACGATCCCTGGAAGGTTGATGTGGTCTCTTATAATCATGATATCACCCTCATGAAAATCCCTGTTGATTGCCCCAGCGGCGTTAGTCACGAATAGAACGTCCACTCCCAACAACTTCATCACTCGGATGGGCAGGGCAGTCTGTTATATTTTTAGGGAATATTACAAATAAAATTTGTAAAGAATAATTGAGCTTTTATATAGGAGAATATCCACTAAACGTGCTAAAAGCGCTTTACAAGGGTTCTCTCGCTCGCCATACAGCAATACTTAACAGTAGGACAGAACATGACGTCTGTTCGGCGATGTTATAATTTTTTTTTCGGACAAAGACAACGCTGTTAACGACCAGGTATTCATTTTATGAGTACGGTGAGAGAATGTGAGTAAAGAGCCTTTTCCAAGGGCTCAACTAAGCGCCGAGCAATGCTCGAACCCAGGACATTCCGATTCGAAAGCGAGTGTCATACTACTAGACCACATAGCGACATAAATATATCTATGTGGGCAATATCCACGAAAAGTGTTCAAAGAGCTTTACAAGTGGTTCACTCCATATATGATAGAATGTCCACTCCCAACATTCCAACACTTGGATGGGTAAGGCAGTCTGTTTAGGGATTTTTACATATATAATAGAATGTCCACTCCTAACATTCCAACACTTGGATGGGTAAGGCAGTCTGTTTAGGGATTTTTACATATATAATAGAATGTCCACTCCCAACATTCCAACACTTGGATGGGTAAGGCAGTCTGTTTAGGGATTTTTACATATATAATAGAATGTCCACTCCTAACATTCCAACACTTGGATGGGTAAGGCAGTCTGTTTTAGGGATTTTTACATATATAATAGAATGTCCACTCCCAACATTCCAACACTTGGATGGGTAAGGCAGTCTGTTTTAGGGATTTTTACATATATAATAGAATGTCCACTCCCAACATTCCAACACTTGGATGGGTAAGGCAGTCTGTTTTAGGGATTTTTACATATATAATAGAATGTCCACTCCCAACATTCCAACACTTAGATGGGTAAGGCAGTCTGTTTTAGGGGATTTTTACATATATAATAGAATGTCCACTCCCAACATTCCAACACTTGGATTGGTTGGGCAGTCTCATTTAGTCAGGGATTATTGCATATAAAGTATATAAATAAATTGAGCATTAATAAAGCAAAATATCCCCGAAACGTGCTCAAAGTGCCTAATAAGTGGTCCCCTGGAACATTAGATACGAAGGAAGAGACATGACGCCTGTAAGAGGAAAACCAGGAAATGTATAGCGTAATAGCAGACGCTAAAACAGTCTTCCCTATCATCATTTGTAAACAAAACATCGCAGTTCAAGATTTTTGTTTTGTTTTGTTTTTCTCACGAATCTGGTTATACTAAAATAGATTTTGGGGCGATAATTCTAAATGTCAAATCGTTAAAGTTGAGAACCAGTCGTTACATTTTGATAAGATATAATATATGTGATGCTATTGGAGGGTCTGATTATAATATTCTTTAAGTCATACATTTGAAATTTTGAACCGGTTCGCAACACGTGCTCCCAAGATCTTGTAGCGGTAGTGGGAACTAGTCCGCAATGCGCACTCCCAAGATCTTGCAGCGGTTGAGGGAACTAGTCCGCAATGCGCGCTCCCAAGATCTTGCAGCGGTTGAGGGAACTAGTCCGCAATGCGCGCTCCCAAGATCTTGTTGCGGTTGAGGGAACTAGTCCGCAATGCGCACTCCCAAGATCTTGCAGCGGTTGAGGGAACTAGTCCGCAATGCGCGCTCCCAAGATCTTGTTGCGGTTGAGGGAACTAGTCCGCAATGCGCACTCCCAAGATCTTGGAGCGGTTGAGGGAACTAGTCCGCAATGCGCGCTCCCAAGATCTTGCAGCAGTTGAGGGAACTAGTCCGCAATGCGCGCTCCCAAGATCTTGCAGCGGTTGAGGGAACTAGTCCGCAATGCGCGCTCCCAAGATCTTGCAACGGTTGAGGGAACTAGTCCGCAATGCGCACTCCCAAGATCTTGTAGCGGTTGAGGGAACTAGTCGCAATGCGCGCTCCCAAGATCTTGCAGCGGTTGAGGGAACCAGTCCGCAATGCGCACTCCCAGGATCTTGTAGCGGTTGAGGGAACTAGTCCGCAATGCGCGCTCCCAAGATCTTGCAGCGGTCGAGGGAACTAGTCCGCAATGCGCACTCCC
>NW_027627437.1:0-5182 GCF_034508935.2 Berghia stephanieae
AAGATTGAAAATTTGTAGTTTTAAAAGGGGAAAAATTATTTTTTTTAATTTGGTTGGGGTTATTTTTTGGGGGGGGTTTGGGGGGGTTTGGGGGGGGGGGGGTTTTTTGGGGGGGGGGGGGGGGGGGGGGGGGGGGGGGGAAAAAACAACAACAAAAAAAACCCCAAAGGGGTTACATTTCATCCGGGGTCGGGTCAAAATCTCACTCCAAAAAAAAGGACAAAAGGTTACAAAGACAAAAAAAGGGGAGGTAAATCCGTTTAAATAGAAAAGGGGATCTGCTTTTTTATATTGGAAAATTTTGGGCCTAAATTTTAAGGACTGAAGCTTTTCTTTTTAACCTAATAAAAATTTTTCACAGCCCCGTAAAATCTTTAAAAAGGGGAAATTTAAATAAATCCATCTAAAAAAAAAGATCAAAAACCTTTTTCCCTTTCCCCCCTCTTGGGTCGTTGCTTTTCTTTTGCCTTTTTTTGTCGATTTCCTCCATTTTTTTTAGTTATTTTCCAAAAAGGATGAATAATAAAACATAATTATAGCAAAAAGTAAACATTTCTTTTTTTGGGGTTTTTTACCAAAATTTGGGCCCTCTTAATCACACATGCGGGCAGGAAGCATTCCCAAGCCCCTTATATTGCTTTCTTAACACTAGTTTCAAAAGCTAAAATTTACTTTTTTTTCTCTTTTTAAAAATTTAAAATTTAATAAATAAAAAAAAATAAATAAATAAATAAATAAATAAATAAATAAATAAATAAAAAAAATTTAAAAAAAAAAAAAAAAATAAAAAAATTTAAATAAAGCCAAAACCCCAATAATTTAAATTTCCCCTAGCCTTTTAAACATAAAATTTGGGGCACAGAAACAAAAGACAAGCCCAGGCAGAAAAAAATGTTCTTTATATTATTTAGGGGTTCTTTTTTCCAAGGGGAAAAATAAGGGGGGGGGGCGCGAAACGAAGCACAACATGTTTGTTTTTTCATTAATTTGTTTTTAAATGAATAAACTGGGCAGTAAAATTAAACCTATTTGGGAAAAAAAATAAACAATAAAAATCGATTATATTTCATTAAAACCTTTGTTCTTCATCCGTTTCCCTTTTTTTAAACTGTTTAAAGTAAAATTGGTTTTTTTTGAAAGAGAAGCTGTAATGGATTCCCAAAACGGCATTTTTCATCTTGATTTCCGTCTGGGAAAAAAAATAAAAAAACCCTTTTACAAATCAAAACCCAAAAACAAAACGATTGAAATCCTGAACCCGGGCCCGAAAAGCATAAAATGGAAACTTTAAAAAAAAAATTTCCTTTGGAACACGAAGCCACTGATGGGGCCAAAAACTGAAAAGGGGAAAGGGAAAATTTTTAATGATTCCTTTTAAAGGGCCCCATTATTTTTAGGGCTTTTAAACCCCCCCCCCCCCCCCCCCCAAACACACACACACACCCCACATTTTTTTAGAGCAATTGAGGATAGACTATCATTTAAAACTATAGCTAACTTCCCAGAGGTGGGAAACTGCACCTTTTAATCCCCCCAACATCAAATATCTCACCACTGCCAGAAAATTTGATTTAGGAAATATAACTTTTTTTAAAAAAGGAAATTTCCCCCCTGACTCAAAAATTTGCGGACCCAGAAAACCATCAGCAATTTATAAGACAAACTGGGAACATTTCCCGCCCCCCTAATTCTTATTTAAATTTGAACAAAAAGTATTGGGGCTTAAGAACGAGTTTTATATTAATTCAGTACCAGCAGAGAGGTTGTGGCTAAAGGGGGTGAAATAAAGTTTTCTTTTCTTTCCTTGGGGGGAATGGTTTGGGTTTGGGTTTGGGGGGACTGGGGGGCCTTTCTCCTAAACTTTGGGCCCTTTTTTAGGGACACTGTTATTCTGATTGGGAGCAACGAACACCGACACCGCCCGGGACTGATGAAAAAAAAGAAAATTTAAAAAGTAAAATATATACCACATATTCCTCTGCAAGAAGCGTGTTAGGTTATTTATTTTGGGTTTTCCCAACAGATTGTGTTTTTACTTCTTAAAAATTTAAATTAATTTTAAAAAACCGTAAAAGTCCCTTAACTTAAAATAAATTTTGCTTTTTGAAAAAGGGAATTTTTTTTTATTTTTTTGGGTTTTATAAACAAGAAATTTTAAAAAAGATAAAATGATATTTTCCATCCATTTTAAAATTAAACCAATTGGGCCCGCAAAACAGATATGACATGTCCAATTAAAACAGTTACTTATCGGGTTTAAAAGTTGAAAGATTTTTTAAATTCAACTTATTTTTGGGATTTGGGCCCAAAAAATTTACAAATTTTTAAAAGATGAATAAGGGAAAACGCATGCTTAGGGGCCCTTTGATTTTTTGGGACAAACTCACAAAACCCCGAAATTCCCCCCACAGCCCGAGGAAGATTATTTATAATTAATGTGAAGGGAAAAATTGGCCAAACCTCTTTTTTAACCTTTAAATTGCAAATCTGAATTTAAAATATATTTTTTTCTCTCCCCTAAATCTTTTCTTTAAAAGATCTATAAAGAGGGCCCCTTTTTCCACCCCCAAAACAAACTAGGGTTTCAGTCAGCATCTTTTTTACAAATTTTTAGAAAAAAGGGGGCGGGTTTCCCTGTTTTTTTTTCCTATTAAGAATCAAAACCCCCCCTTTTCCCACAGGGGGGTTTTGGAAAATATAAAAGGGATAACATCAAAGGCCCTTATTTTAAAAAATACAGTTGGAAGGAAGGGGGAAACTAATAAGGGGGTGACTAAAACTAAACTTACAGACAGGGGCCCCAGGGGTTCCCCGGGGGTGCGTGAGATAAAGGATTTGGGAAGGGGGGCAAAGAACCCTTCATCACTCAATAAATGGGTTTTTTGGAATGGGTCCATTTTCCCCTACCGGTTTGGAGGAGGAACTCCAACATGCCCCCAACCACCACCGGGACCCCCGACTCGGGTTTCCTGTCTGCTGAAAAGGGAGTTGTGATTGCTGCTGCGGGCTTTTTTGTGGGGGTTTGGGCGGAGGGGAACTGGCATGGGCTGGGAACCTTCGTTTTTGAGGGATGGACGAGTCTCCGTCTTTGGGAAAGGGCTTCTACCAGGGAAATGGGAGATCGGGGTAAATTCTAATTTCCCCCAACAGCGGGGAGTCTGTCGGCTGTCCCGGCAAAAAGGGGTCTTTTTCATGGGAACTGAAAGAAAAGGTTAAAAAAAAAAATAAGTTAAATTTTATTTCCTTAAAAATAAATTTTCTTCAAACCCGAATTGCTTCTGCCTTATTGGTTATTTATGAATTATCTTTGTTTTTCAAAGCCAAAAAACACTAAACTAAGCAGCAGGGTTTTTTGGGGTTTAAAACATTAAAATAATGAAAAAAATATAACAAATATATTTGGGGAAACTCTACAGAAACAAGCCTTTTTTCCCCTTTTTTTTTTTTGGTAAATTTTGGGACTCTGGAAAAAAATCAGAAAACCCTTACAACAGCCAAGCACTTGAAAGGGGGAAAAGGGTTCGGGTTTAAAGCTAAAAATCTCGTCTTTTCCACTTACGCTAGGCCCCTTTTGGGGCGTCTTTTGGCGTAGCCAAAAGACACTGGCTGTTTAACAGGTTGGGGCAGGCAAGGGTTTACTTGCATTTTTGCCACCCATCATTTTAAATATACATTGTAAAATAAATTGGAGGGTCCCTTCTTTTGGAAATATCAGATATGAATTTTTTTTTTTTTTTTAAAACTTTACAAAAGGAACAACTGTAATTTAAAAACTTTTAATCATTTTTTTCAACTATTTTTTTTGGCAAATTTTAGGCAATGTCAAAAAATATAAGGTCATAAAGGGAAAAATGTCAAGAGTTATTTTAAACAAAAAAAAAAAATTAATGAAAAAAAAAATTAAAAAGAAAGTTTTTCCCAAATAAAAAATACTGTGATACAAAAAAAAAATAAAACCAAAAAAAGGGGTTTTTGGATATATCTTGTTTTAAAATCAATAAAATTTTTCCCATTTTTTTTTTTCCCCTCCCCTCCGTTTTGCCATATATCAGCATCCCCAATTTCATTGGGGGGGGGGGGGGGGACAATTGGCTACTATGAAAATATAGCAATCTCCATAATCCATGCACTTCAATTCCCCGCTAATTGTTCGTTTGGGAAATTACCAAAAGAGGGGAGTATTACAAATCAGTTAAAAAGAGCCCAAAGATTCCCAAAGTGGCCCTTTTTAAATTTTTACACAGCATGGAATTTTCGGGAAAAGTGAATGGATTTTATCTGGCAAAAAAACCCCATTCAGGCAAAAGGGGAAATAAAAATATCTTACTTTTTAAAACATAACTTTTTTTTCCCCTTCATTCCCCCTGGGAGTTTTTCAAAAACTAGGATAAAAAAACCCAAATTAAACACAAAAAACAAACAAAACCCCAAAAAAAAACCCTTCCCCACCTTTATTACAGAACTTTCCCCGAATTTGGTGAACAAGGGTTCGGGGCCCCCCTTTAAAAATTTTTCTCTAAAAGTAGGGGAAAAACCCCCCATTTGAACGTAAAGTTGATGCCCCAAACGAAACAATAACAATTTTCTAGTTTAAAATTTTCCCTTAGGACCGGAATAATTTACGCCCCCAATAAAAAGGGCTCTTCCCCAAATTTTTTAAATTTTTTAGTTGAGGCAATACACTTTCAGTATTGAAAAAATTTACATTAAACCAAAAAGTTGCAGAAAAAAAAAATAAAAAGGCTAAATTAATTTTGAAAATCAGGGTCCGAATAATTTTCGTTTTGGTTTTAAAACCAGCGCAGGAATTTTTTTCTGGCTAAAAATAGATAACTTTAACCCTTTTTATAAATTTTAAAAAAATTTTACCTTTTTTTTTCCAAAAAAAATATCCATACTAGGGCCCTTTTTTGATGCATTTTTCGGTTTTAAAGAATATTGTGTTTCTTTTGCCACCTAACAACCAAATTTTTTTAAAGGTTTAATTTTTTTTAAAAATTTAAAATTGGAACGTGAGCTGTCAAACAGGGAAAATGTGGGTTTTTCCACGTGCTTCTCGACCTTTTTTATAGGTAATGAAAAGGGAATGGGGGGAGGTAGCGGGCCCTTGATTGGACGGCACCCCTAGTCTGTGACGTCACCGGGGAAAAGTTAATAGAGGAGAATGTCATGTTGGGTTTTG
>NW_027627438.1:0-5181 GCF_034508935.2 Berghia stephanieae
TGGAAAATTTTAACACCCAAAAACACAATAAGATGAAAGATCAATCCTTATAGAAAAATACAGACACGGGGAATAAGACCGGGGTTTAAATTCACCTTTAAACTTTACAAATAGCACAACAGTCAAATTAACATTACAACCAAATTTCAGCATAAACTTTTGACCCCCGACATAGCACTCGAACAACACATCCACTGATAACAATATTCCAGTTTCAAAAACATCTCGCAGACAATAAAGTTTCTTTCCAAAAACAGCAAAGGAAAGGCACAGCCTCTCAAAGAAACTGTCTATTTAATTGTACACTACAGAGCAAAAATTAATCGTAAACATAATGGCCTGGCTCCCTTTGACCCGAAGAAGAAAGGGGGGGGGGGGGGGGGGGGGGGGGGGGGGGGGGGATAGAATACAGAGAATCCATTAATATGATTGTTTAAATTTTATTTCACAAAAGTTAGGATTGCATATTAGTCCAGTTTAACAGCTATCATCACCCACTCTTACATAAAAAACACCTGTTCCAAAACAGGGCCAAATTAATAAAAGAAAAACGAATCCTCCCAATAAAGCAGCTGTTTTGATAACTGGCATCGACTGTATAAAAGAAGAAGACCATAATATTAAGATTATGTCAATACAGTTTTTGATTTAAAGGTCATTGTCAAAAATATTAGATCAACTTTGTTTCCACTTTAAAACTACTGTTTAATAATTTAATAAATGTATAAATGTGCTGTAAGAATATTCAAAGTATTACAAAAGTTTATATTATGCAAATTCTATTGCAAATCCCCCAAAACAATTTTAAAGGTAGATAAATATAAAACCCCATGTTATATAACCATCACATGCAAGTTAATTCAAATCTCACAGACATGTTAATGGATTCTCTGTAATCCTATTATATCACCCCCCCCCCCCCCTTCTTCTTCGGCCCAGGCACCAGTGCCATTATTTTAATTAACTTAAACGTTTAGGGCGCGCTCCAAATATACAACAGGTAATACTCGACCAACCTCATAAAGAATGTGCCCTTTGGGAGGAAATTATAATCTTATTGAAGGATCATAAATGGGGGATGGTTCAGACATTGAAACATTTATTCGTGTTTTCCAATGAATAAAAAGGGAAATTTAAAGCAAAAGATAGAGTAATGTCCTTATAATGGTAATGAAGGGGCCCAGTGATATAACTTAGAGTGCAAAAAGTGCTGCCCAAATAATAACTTAACGTCTTGAAAGTTATGTATAGATTTACACAAAGAATTATTATTTTAGGAAACGCTGAATCTGCATTTCTAATTTAAAAAAAAAAACCAACAAAAACCCAGCTTTATAAAAGGGCTAAAAAAAATACCAGCTCATTGAAAAAGGCCCAAATCTTGCGTCACTGCATTTCACATGGGCTGTAACTCTTGATCTTCAATGAGTAACTGTTAGGTAAAAGCATAAGAGCTAAACAGCAAAAGAGGTAAAACAATAATCCTCTTCCAAAATGTTGCTCTGGATCAGATCCAGATAAAGACCCACTTTTGCAATCTGCTAAATGTACCGTAGAAGAGGCGAAAAAAAAAGACAGAACATCTTTAGCTCACCTCCATTCTTCCCCCCAAAAGCAAATAAGTATTCACCAAAAACCTTTCAAAAAGACAGAAAGAAACTTACGGAATCATGTGCTCCCTTTCAATCATGCCTGCATTGGAGGTCCTTGCATTGGCGGCCCTGGCATTGGTGGACCTTGCATGGCATTGGTGGTCCTGGAACTGCATTGCGGGGGCCCCCTGGCATGGTGGGACTTGCATTGGTCCCCCTGGTACAGCCATCGGTCCACCAACTGGTCCATCAAAAGGTGGACAAGGCATTTGTCCTGGCACGGGTCCTGACACCATTCTCTCACGTTCCAAGGAGCGGGCATTCCTAGGATGGGACCTTGGACATTCAAGACTTTGATGTGGCAGTGGAGATAGCTCTCAGCTCTGCTTACACGTTAACTGATCAGCAGGCTCAACTCAATTGGAATTATGATCTGTGTGAGACAGAGTGATGAGAAAAAAAAAAAACATTGAAAGAATCAAAATACCTTTATTACAATCTGGTTACAAAAAAATTAATTATGAAAGGCATATCAGACTGTGCATAGAAAAACGCTGCCAGATAGACATCAAATAACACACTTTGAAATATTGGCATCAACTGGGTAGCTAGCAATAAGCATATGTAATAACTATGTACCATGCATGTCACTGGAGGGCTAATGCATTTTCAATTGTTTCCCTTTAATTTTAGAAGAACTGATATATATCAACATGACACTTATCCAACAGACTTGACCCCAGGGTAAAGATTAGTTGAAGACACGCAACTCTAGATCTCATTTCAGAATCATATCCTTGACATGCCGTCCTTTTGAATTTTTGACTGCTTTTTTTCTTTTCAGTTAAGACAAGATAATGGAACCAATCACAAACAGTAAATAAAACCACTGGCTTCCTGAAAAGGAATATAAAAACAAGCAACAAAATTAGCTGCATACAAAGCGCTTTAAGGCTGGTCATTGAGTACATTATAAGACCAGTTTGGGACCTGCTAGCAGCAAGACTCTTAAGAAAGAACTAAGCTGCACTATCTGCTAGGTAACCAATAAATATGACATGACTCGGACACTTTTCAATCACTTGGTTTTGCCGACATTGACCAGTTCACTGAAAAAATTCCTGGCTGTCTACCCTCTGCAATTATTTAATTGACAAATTGAAATTTAACAAAATAACACAATAATCCACAACAACTATCAATATGTAGAGATGGCACTCTTACCACCCACTCCTTGACATACACAATCAATAGATCAATCACAATATTCATATAGCAACAGAGTGATTTCAAAAAAACCACACAGAATTGAACAATTTGTCATAAAAAAACCCCAGTGTTAGCAACCAGTCATATATAATTCCAGGCGCACAAAACATAGTGACACGCTTGCCATCACATGATGGCATTGACTGCCCTAACTATGAAGAGGAGGAAAAGAAAAAATCAAGGCATGGTTGAACTGTTTAATGACTTTTTATTTCTTTGTACCTTTTTCTAGCTTAAGGAACAGGATAGGAACTTCAATGAAATGTTTAGTATAAATGTGTTTTTAATTTGGGTCATTAGCTATTGTCTGTTTTTGTGTTGTTTGAGGACATTCTATGCAAAGCGTTTAGATTTGAGTTTGGGGAATATTCGGATTTGGGGCACCCTACCCTAACAATTTGGGTTATCAGACCTGCAAAGCTCCAACATAATATTTTTAAAAAATGATCAAAAAATTTGCAACATTCTTAACTTTATAAATTTTTAAACAACTGGCTTAGGTCTCTAGTAAACAAAGTAAAACAATAACAGGGACCTCACTGCTATACTCTAAGATAATACCATAGTAAAAAATCTGGGCTATTGAAAATGAAGACAACATTATCTTAGGTTTGAAAAAATGAAATTGATGATTAAATCATTACCCTGGAAGTTGTATTTGTGTTTGCATATTCTCGACAAATCCTATAAATAATAATAAAAAATAAAAGAAAATCATTTCAATTGCAGTGGCGGAGAGATGATGTAAAAACAATGTTCAGACTCAAGTGAGAGAGTGTGATGTGAGTGAGAGTGCAGAAATAAATGAAGACATTAAATCTGTCTTTTTCTTCTGGTTCACCGATTTGGTGTGTGGCAAATAGTTCAGTTCGAAAATAAAAAGAGACAAGAATCAACATTTCTTTTCATCCCCCCAACCCCCCTGACAACAGACGATACATATTATAATATATGAAACTTACCTACTGTTTTCTCTACAGTACAGTAGTCTAGATAGAGAATTAGATACAGATGTACCCCACATGACAATAAATATATTCTTTTTCAATATCACATAATCATCAGTAATAATACAACTCATATCTGCACGAACCTGTCAATGGATAAAAACATTGGTACACTATATTGGTGACAATTCCAATTTGTATCAGGCCTCAGCTATCCGTGAAATTAATCGGCGACCAGCCAGCAGTCGACAATCGTTGTCGTCTTTGTTGGGGATTAATAAGGAGTTTTTATTATATCCAATAGAAAAGAGTTCTTGAATTCTTCCCAGCGACGTGCGCGTATTTGCAGTCTGAGAACCGACGAAATTATGGAATTGTAATAATATTGTTGTGATGGTAAATATTATTCGGGTGTTTGATATTCCTGTAACAACGATTAGCCCATAACCTTTGATTATAGCAATGATACTATACTCGTTGATTATAGATAAGCGCACGTCGTTCCAAGCAAGAAGTACCTAATAAATATTGAAATTATGACAAAACCAGCTAACTGTCGAAATAAATAAATATCCTAGATGCAATAAAATAAATCATAATATGAATAAATAAATAGATAAGTAAATAGTTATATTAATATAAATAATAGATGAATAAATAAATTATATCAACAAACATGTAATTAAATAAATACATTTCGATAAATAAATCAACATATTCATAGATAGATGAATAAAATGATAAATGAATAGATAAATAAAACGTGATCGGTGTTGCAGCCACATATTTTAAAGAAATAATGGTATCAATATAATGATAATGAAATACATAATTAATGATTGTGATGATGATGACGATGATGTTGACGACGACGATGAGATGATGATGATGAAATAATAATAATAAGGATAATATAATAATTAATAATAATAATATAATAATAATAATAATAATAATACAGTAATAATGATAATAATAATAATATAATAATAATGATAATAATAATAATAATAATAATAATAATAATAATAATAATAATAATATAATAATAATAATAATAATAATAATAATAATAATAATATAATAATAGTAATAATAATAATAACAGTATAACTTAGTGGTGGAAATTAATTATTCGACCGTTCATTTGAGGATGAAGGATTCTAATGTCGATCTAGGTGATTCTCTTAAAAAATTTTAAATGACTATAAGGGAGTGCTTTTTACCCCTCAAGATATTATTTAGCCTGTTGAAAATAACCAAACCCGTTCTATAGGTAATTTCTCTATTTATAAGTATATTAGTATTCCCTACCTTCTTCACAATGTATAAATCTTTCTCCTACGTCACATTTCCATGCATCTCCTACCCTG
>NW_027627439.1:0-5180 GCF_034508935.2 Berghia stephanieae
TTTAAAGGCCCCAGGTACTCTTTTTACCCCTGAGTACGGTAGAGAATGTAGTAAAGGGCCTTTCCAAGGACTCACTAGCCCGAGCGCGAGGCTCAACCCGGGCCCCTTTCCGATCCGGGAAAGCGAGTTCTATAAACCACATAGCCGCAATTACAAACTATAAAAACCCCACCCCCACATCATCATCACGACCACTTACTACAACCCCCACCCCCAAAAATTTTTTCCCATTACCACTCTATAAACCACCCCCACATACACCTACCATCAATAAACTACAATCATCCCCCCCACTATCATCAAAAACAACACAACAAAAACCACCCCCAAACACCACATCCCCACTCACCGTCAAACCCATCCTTTGGTTTTGGAGCTTTACCATTTAAAATAAGGAAACTTCAATTGTATTTGGCATTGTGTTTATTATTTAAAAATATAATTCTAACAGTTTCTATTTTGAACTAGATACAAAACAATAGTATGCCAAAATCCACCCCAACCCCCCCTCTTTCGGATTGAAAAAGAGTGGAAGAGCATCACACAACATAAACAACAGAAACAATTTAAAAAAAAGATAACACCAACCCCCTCACACACGAGGGGATATATTTTTCCTTTTTCTTTTAAAAAAGGCGACAAACATAGCTTGTCTCGCTACACTTCGCATTGAGTTTGTCGTCTCACGAGTAAAAACGAATCTAAACTTGAAGGCAATTAAAAAATAAAACAATTTGGGGTTAGTAAATTAAATTTTTAAAAATGTTACTTTTTCAAAATTATAAATAGATAAAATTCCTATAATTATAATAGCTTTTATTTTAAAAAGCAAAATTTTTATTGTTTTCATTATATACAATTTAAACACAAATGCCCTTTTTTCGTTTATAAATAATCAAAAGGGAAATCGCTTTTTTTTCTTGATCTGTTTTCCCTACCAATGGATAGTGTCAAGTCTATTGCCCGCTCTATCGCCGTTTCGCCCCGCGTTTATACTCCTTCAAGTAAAAAGCCCAGGTGTGTTGGGGTTTGTTTTGTGTTGTGTGTTTTACTTGCACTAAAAGTTCTTTGACATTGCATTTTTTACTTGTCATTTTGTTAATATCCACACAGCTCGTCTTCCCTTTAATAATAAATCCAATGAATTTATCTTTTATTTACCTATCTATCTATACGCACCCCTCCCCCCACCCCCCCCACAAACACCATGCACACACACAACACCCCAAAAAACACACAAAACACAAAAAGCACTTTTTAAAACACACAAAACATAAAAAGCACTTTAAAAAAATGGGATATTAACTTGCGACTTACTTTTTAACGAAAAAGTAGGGTCCGTTTTTATAATTTAGGATAAATAAAAGGGGGAAATAAGATGGTTTATAAGGGGAGTGAAATGGCGGGGTATGGGTTAGTGGTATGACACTTTGCTTTCGGGTCGGAGTCCCGGGGGCGGCCTCGAGCTCGCGCAAGTTGGTCCTTGGAAAAGGCTCTTTTTCCCATTCCTCATCGACCATTGAAAATGAAAACCTCCGTTAACACTGTCCTGTCCAAAAATTGTAAATCGCCTAACAACGTTATGTCTGTCTACTGTTAAATGTTGCTGTTTGCCCGGGGACCCCTGAAAGGGCCCTTTTGAGAAATTTTAGGGGGTATTGCCTAAAAAAAAGCTCAATTAACAAAAAAAAAAAATTAAAAACAAAATCATAAAATACGCTGTGTTAAAAAAAAAAACAAAAAAAAAAAAAAAAAAAACAAAAAAAAAAAAACAAAAAAACACGAAAAGCAAAGGGGCGAGTTAAGGGTGACGTTATTTATGTAAAGGTCGATACCCCCCACATTGTTATGGATCTTTTTCTACGGGAAAAAATTTGCTCTCAAACCAACTAAAAATATTGTCCATATTAGTACATCAATCGTTAGCCTACAAGTTTCCTCCTGCTTGGGCCCTATACAGATCATCCCTACCCTTTGTCTAGCGAACCCGGTTGGGAGTATTTTTGTATTGACAATTTTAATCACTTTCTTTTTGGTGTGTGGAGAAAAAAGGGCCCAATTTCTAAGAAAGGAGCCCCCTAAATAAATTACGAAAAATTTTTGCTCCCCTTCCCCAAAGAGCAGTAGGAACGTAGTTATCGAAAAATTGAAAGGGAGAGAACAGGAAAAAAAAAAAATTGAAAAACAATTTGAAGGGGGGAACTAAAATAGACTCTTTTATTTTTAAATTTTAAAATATTGCCAAGCTTAAAAAATTATAACAAAATAAAAATTGCAATAAAAACAGTTTTTTAAAATTATTTTTTTCGTAAGGCAAAATTAGAATCCGATATTAATAAAAAATAGGGCTTTAAGGGAGCCCATAATTTAAAAAAATCTCTTATTCGACAACCAACGCATCTTTTTGGGTTTTATTGTCATGCACAGTTCCGTCAATTTAAATGGTTTTAAGTATACACTTTTTTGTTGATACAATCGTTATATTATTATTATTATTTATTTATTATCACATCATCATCAATCATCCTCATCATAAATCATCATCATCAATCATCACTTTTATTATAATTTATTATATATCCTCATCATCATCATCATCATCACTCACATAATATTTTATTATTATTATTTTTAATTAAATTTATTTTATTATTATTATTAATTATTATTATTATTATTATTATTATTAATATTAATTATTTTTTTTTTCCCAAGATTTTGACTTTAAAAGAGGCCCCAATTTTAAAACGGATTTTCCCCTGATGTTTTGATGTTAAAAATTGAATAAAAAGAAAAAAAAATTTAAAACTTTAAAATAAAAAAAATTTGTTTTTTGTTATTGAAAAACGAAAGTAAACAAAAATAAAAAAAAATAAAAAATTTAACAAAATGATTAAATTTTTAATTATAAAAAAAAATAAAGAATAATACAAAAAAGGAAAAATAAATAAATTTTTTAAATTTTATTAAAAACAAAAGAACAAAAAATTTTTTCAAAGGCCTTACCTGGTAAAATAAAATTTCATTATCAAACTTTTTATTTTCATTATTATTTCGACAACCTTTTACCCCGACCCAAAATTACTATTAGCAGGGCATAAGCCCACATGTTTGGATCTGTTGTAATGGAAAAATCCGAACCAAAGCAAAATATTTTTCCATTACAACAAATTTTTAAGCCAAAATTGTGTTCGGTAATGGGCCTGATAATAATGCCTCGACCTCGTCCACAGATTTTGCAAAAAGATTTTAACTAGCGCCTTTTTTTTTTAGTGCAAAATTAAAGCAAAAAAATTCCCTTTTCGTTAAAGAAAGTGTGATGCTCACTTATATTTTGTGATAGTTTTCCTTCCTTCCCATTCGGCGGGGTCTTACGAACACAAAAACAAACATAAAAAATAGTTTACAAAAAAATAAAAAATTTTAAAAAAAAAAACAAAAAAAAAACCAAAAAAAATATAATAAAAAAACAAAAGACAAAAAAAAAAAAAAAAAAAAAAAAGAGAGAGAAAAAAAAACCCCCAAAAAAAAACAACAAAAATTAAAAAAAAAAAAATTAAAAACCCAAAACTTTTGGGGTCAAAAACCCTCTTCAGCCAAAAAAAAGGCCCCAAAAAATATTACTTTAAAACCAGAAAAAATTTTTGGGAGGGGAATAGGAAAAATATTTTTTTTTTGTTTTTGTTATTTGGGAGAAGGTTTTTGAGCCCGAAAAGTTTCGTGATTGGTATTTTTTTCATTTTTTTTAAGTTTCTTTATTGTTTATTTCTTTTCACAGCCACAGCTTCTAGCCTAAATTCATTTATTTAAACCTTAATTTAGTTTTATATAGAGCAATATAAATAAATGTGCTCCCAATGCTTTACAAGGGGGCCCTTATCACAGCAACATTTAACATGTAGGGCGGGCTGCCCTGTTACGAATTACAATTTTTGGGCAAAGACAACGCTGTTGTAGGGGAGAGAAATGAAATAAAGCCTTTTCCAAGGGTCAACTATGCGCCCAGGGCGAGGCCCAACCAGGACCTTCCGATCAGAAAGCAGGGCATACCACTAAATCAAAGCCGCACTACCGATGAAAAATTATTCGCCAAACCGGCTGCTTGAAAAACGAAAATAGTGCTCATGTTTATCTTTATTTTTTTTTATTGTTAAAAAAACTCTATCCAACTTAAATTAAACCAGATTAGGTTGTTGTGTTGGTCACAAAAATTTAAAAACCATCCTGAAACGGATCAGGTGTGCAAATGACAATTTAATGAAACCCTTTTTGAAAGGAAAATTAGGGAAAACATTTGGTTTAAAATTCAAATTTTACCTTTAAATTTTTCGGCACGAAAGAAACTACATTGCGTTTCAACAACAATTCAATTTGTAATAGTTAAGTCCTGGGTTTTTAAAAGAATTTGGGGACTTTATTTTTTAAGACAGTGACGGATTTTGGATCAAAAAATTTTGAAAAAAAGAGGCTGGTTTTTTTAAGTGGCAGATGCGCCCAAGTGCGCATTTGGTAAAAAAAAACATCAAAAGTTTTTAAATTTATCAAGGGTATGTTTTCAACGGACTATTTTTCGCTCAAACATTTATTTAATTGGCATTTTTTGTTATTGTAGTGGTATGTAACCATGGCAAATTGTTGGTAGTAGTCAGTATATGGTGGTATAATATGTACAGTTGTAAAATATAGTAGTATAGTAGTAGTAGTAGTATAGATATGTAGTTTAGTTTGGGTGGTTTAACTATGGCACACACAATAGAGTATAGTGTTGTAGTATAAATAGTATTTAGTAGTAAGTAGTAGTAGTAGAGTAGTATATAGATAATAGTGTAGATAGTAGTAAGTAATGTAATATAGATAGTAGAAGGGTTTATAGTTAATAGTATCAGTAATTTTGAGATAGTAGTAGTATAGTAGTATTTTAGTATAGTATTTGTATGGATATGAAATAGTATAGAAGTAGAGTATTTTTTTGTATAATAGAAATGTATTTTAGTAAAAGATTTGTAGTAGTGTAAATGTATTTATAGTTAGAAAAAGTTAGTAGTATAGTAGTAAATAGTATGTAGTTTATATAGTGGTTTTTAATATAGTGTAGTGGTAGGTATCCAAATAATTTAAAATATGATGGTGAAAAGTGGCAGCAGCAGCAATAGAAAAAAAGTAGTTAGTAGTTTTTAGTA
>NW_027627440.1:0-5186 GCF_034508935.2 Berghia stephanieae
AAAAATTTATGGAAAATGTTTGCCACTGTTGAAAAATGTCATGTATTGATTTAAAACCACCTCCCAAATTTTATCTTAAAATTTACTCATAACTGATTTAGGGCTGCAGTATCACCTCCAAGTTCATTTGGTCCCCCAAAACATCCCCACATATCTTTTACCCCACCGTCATGGCATCCCCACTTTAAAACCGCCATCAAGCTTGTCACTCCCAAAATCCCACCACATCACTTCCCACCACAGTTTCATCATCATCACCACCACCACTGAGCACCATCGCTACAACAACCCCACTTCCTTCCACTGACACTAGCATCAATACTACGTACATGTTTGGGGCCTTTTGTCATTTCTTTGAGTTTTAGAAAGCAATTTCCTTAGATATTGCAATTTCTAAGCTTATGCTAATTTAAAATGGTCATTGAGTTTTATTTTCTTGATAAATTGATAATTTTGTAATCACTAGAGATTGCTTGAATGATGAAGATCAGAGTTTATTTTGTTTTGGGTTTGGTGTTAGCTTTTATATAAAGTATTGTATAGTGCGCACTTTTTTTCCACTCACGCGGACAAAATACACTTTTTGCTAAAAAATACACTTTTTAGGGTCATAGAATACACTTTTCATCCGGGGAAGGTTGGCAGTCTGATATATTCTTCGAGATCTCTCACACGAAAGCACCACCTTCCTCTTCTTCTTCTTCTTCTTCTTCTTCTTTCTTCTTTCTTCTTCTTTCTTCTTCTTCTTCTTCTTCTTTTCTTCTGGGTGGGGATCCTGACCTCCCATAGTGGGCAGGGAGGTACATGCTGTGTCTTCTACCCCCCATATCCGTTTTCCAATTGCTTCCTGTCATTGTCTTGGAATGAGATTTCTTAGTTTTGTCCTGAACCTTCCCGGGAGTTCCTTGGCTGGGAGGGAAACAGTCAAATGCATAGTTATTGTTTTGGGAGATGATATTTTTTTCCTTGTAAATCATCTCTCTGTTATGCATTGTATTATGTTTAGTTTACATATTATATTATATGATTGGTAAACATTGAGTGTATTCCTTTTAGTTGGAACCTGTGCTTGTGTCTGGATGAGACTTTTAGGTGATCTCAAACTAAGTACTTTGACGGTGTGCTCTTGGAATCTACATCTGTTCCCTATTTGAACCAATTCCCCTTTGTCTCACCTTTTTTTTTGCACTTTAATTGTAATTCTAGAACTTTTTACTATTCCATTTTCTTCCTTTTTACTGGCGCTGATATGACCTTAATGTGTTGCAAGCGCCGTAAAACCCTTAAAAACAAACAAACATCTTCTTCTTCTTCTTCTTCTTCTTCTTCTTCTTCTTCTTCTTTTATAAGGATTAATCCAAATAAACAAATGAATCAGCGTAAACATTGAACACAAACAAACAGGAGCGAAGATACGCAGCTTCCCGTGTCAAGCACGAGATACACATCCTTCAAAAGGGTGGAATTGTTCTCTTCCTTTTCATTTTACAACTAACTCAGACAGGACCCTCAAATAATTGGGATTTTTTTTTTTTGGTACCATAAAATAAGGACCTCATTATAAATAAGTCGGGGAAAGTGGCATGATTTGACAAGTCAATTGATGTGTTTATATCTGTGTTGTGTAATTATACCATGTTTTTGTTCTGTTGTGTCTATTTTCGCGTGTTCAAAAAGTTCTGACAACTTTTTCACCAACCATTTACAGGGCCCGTATGTTATGTGTTATTTTCAATTTTTTATCTTCCTCTATTTGATAGTCAAATCGACCTCCATGCTATGGCAACCTCGAGCAGGGGAAGTGTCTGCTTACAGGGAAACCATGATCTTGGATCTTTCCTTCACTTGATGTTGTGTTTTTGTTTTTTACTTTCAGGCAGTGTAAGGTGCCATTTTTCAAGCTTTTTGAAGAAGAAATACTCTGACCATTTGGCTAAAATGTCTTTCAGTGGCTATAGATCATTCCCTTTCAAGTACGGAGCTATGAAGTGAGTAGGCTACTTTGGCAAACTGGCATTGTTTATGTCGAACAAAAAATTATATGAGCACCTTATGTCATATCCAGTCCTACATCTTGTTTTAAGTTGCTTGTTGCTTAGGAGCTATTGACAGGCTGTCTCTGGGTGGGTTTTTTAAATTTATTTATTTCGACCTCCCATAGTGGACGATATTGTGCTAAGCCATGGATAATATTTGAAAATTGACTTTCGGAGACCACAAAAAGCAGGGATTTCAGTTCTGTCAGTTAGAGCTGTGTACTACCAGTCTCATACATAGACCTGTCAATTCTCAGTCAATTAACTGAAATCAGTCAATTCGTCAAATTCAAATATTTTAAAAAGGGAAAAAGAATTGAATAAAGAAAGAATTTTTATGAATCGTAGTCAAATGATTGTAAAGTTAAATTTAAAAGGAAATTTTCCACGCGCTACGCAAAGTCTGGGTTGTTTAAATTAACGAGGGGATATATTGCCAAGGAAAGCAACGCTTTTTGGGAATTTGGTCTGTCTAAAACACACCCCGGGGGATTTTCAAAAGCCTTCGTGAAATTTTTTTTTAAATTTTCCCAAACCTGTTTTAGCTAATTTTAAGCCGGAGCGATAAATTTCCCTTTTTTCGTCTAACCCAAAAATTTGGGCCCCACATTTACTTGAAGGACAGGGAAAATATGAAAAAAAAAAATTCGAACACCCGGGAATTGTTATGTAAAATTAAATCGAAAGTTAATTTTTTGCTACAAGCACCCTTTCGATTGCCTCATGTTGTAAACAAACGGTTTACCGTTTTTTTTAAATTTTTCACTGATTGGATACCTAATTATAGGGAAAATGGTAATTTGGCCAATTAATTCCCCCCAAATTATTTTCTTTTCCATTGGGTTTGCTCAAATGAGCTTTTGTTTTCCCTTTCCCTTTTGATTCTTGGATTTTACCCCTAGCGAATTATGAAGAAAAGTTTCGTTTCAGTCATTTTTATAAATCATTTAAAGGGCTACATACCCTTTTTTTAGCCATGGGATTTTAAAATTTTTTAATTTTTTTTTACAAAGTAATTAACAACTTTGGGTAGTTTTTTTTAAAAATTATTTTTCTTTGTTAATGTCCTTTTTGTTCCCGGGGTTTTAAGAATTATCTAGCCTTTTTAAAATTTTTTAGTTTAGTTTAAAATAAAAACCCAAAAAACCCGGTGTTTTTTACCAAAATAATGTTTAAAAAAGGGAATTGGAGAAAGTTTAATTTTTATTATTCTCTTTCTTTTTTTTTTGGGTTTTTTTTCCCCCAAAAAAAATTTAAATTTTTTAAAATCCCCCCTTTTGCACTCATAAGACTAAGTTAAAAAATTTGTTACATTCTCTTTTCCCCCCCTCTTTCCTCCGGGGTTTTCCCCCCTTTTTTTTCTCCCCCTTTTTTTTCTTCTCTCCCTTTTTTCTCTATTTTTGTGGTGTGTGGGTGTGTTATTTTTTTAGTTTTTATTGGGGGGAGAAAAATTTTTTTTAACTTTTTCAACCCCCCGATAAGTCCTATGAAATTAAAAAGGGGGGAGGATTGCCCGTTTCCCTCCTATTTCCAAAGGGGGAAAAAAGGGGGAATTTGGGGCTAAGCCAGTCTGCCCCCGAAAAGTGAAATTTTCCGGGGCCCGGGGGGGAAATTTGGAAAAAAGAGGGGAAATTTCCCCTGGGGAAAAAGGGGGAAATAAGGCCCAAAACAAGGGGGAATAATTCAAAAAAAGGGGAAAAAAAAATTTTTTTAAAGTTTTGTATTCGCTCTCCCTCTCTGGGTTTTAAAAAAGGGGAAATGGGTGTTGGGTTTTTGTTTGTTTTTTTTTTTTTTATCCCTGGTTTAAATAACTTAAAATTTTGAACCCCTTAAAGAAGGGGAAAAAAAAAATTCCCCTTTGGTTTTTTTTTTCCCGTTTCCAAAAGCCCTGCCCAAATTGCAATACCAAAATCTTTGGTTTTTTAAAAGGGAAAAACCCCGGATGGTTTTTTATTTCTTAGGGGGGGGTTTTTTCCCCTTTTCCCCTTTTTATTTTTTTTTCAACTTGTTTCTTTTTGTTTTAAATGGATTACTTCAAATTTTAAATTTTTTCATTTTGCAGTTCGTAGAGCAAATTTTATAATTTGTCGTTTTGGGGAGATGTTTGTTTTTTTTTCTCTTTAAATAATCTGTTATCGGTGAGCAGGAAATCTAAACCCATGGGACCGGGCCTTTGTTTTGGTTTTCGTTTGAGTATATTTTAAAAAAGCTGTGTGGGGTAAAAGGGGCATAACAGGGGGCTAATGTTTCTTAAAAAAAAAACAAACCCAGCCCTAGCTTAAAGGTTACACACTCCATTTGCCTTCTTTATTATGATCCCTATTAATCACTGTGCTTCTCATCTCTCCCAGGCCTTTCTCCCCCCAACCTTAAACGACTTGCATAAAACGGGCATTTTAGAAACCTAAAAGCAAAATAAAAAAGGGGTAGAAAATTGCCCAAAAAGCATAGGTAAATTAAATTTTGCATTTTCCTTTTTCTGGTTTAGCAAATGTTGACATTTGATTTTCGGTTTAAGCTTGGTTTTCGGGGGATAATACAGACCTGCCCAACCGTACTTTCGCAATTTTTTTTTGTACGATTTTTTGGACCCAATAATCGAATTCCCAAGGAAATACATCTTTTTAAAGATAGGATGTGAATTATGTTGTGATACATTTGATGCATTGATACACCTTCGACACCAAAAACCGGTTTTCTGAAAGAATGATGCATCACATTTGTATTATTTTTATCATTTTAGTTGCTTTATGAGCCGGGGTTTTTACCAATATTTTTTTAAAATTTTTGGGGGTTTGCAAGAATTATGCAAAAAAAAAAATATATTTAAAAAATTAAACTTATTTTTTACTTTTAAATAGTCTCAGACATTTAAGTTTTTTTGCCACTTTTTAAAAAATATTCTAAGTGAAAAATTTTAATTGGGAAATAAAATCTTTTATAGAAAGCCCTTTAAATTTTTAAAAAATTTTTGCTAATAACTTAAACTAAAAGGGTTATTCCTTTTTTTAATAAAAAAGTAAAAATTTTCATATTTTTATTTATAAAATTATAAGATCGTTTTTCTTTATATTATTTTGTCGAATCTTGAATTTTCAAAGGGGCAGCTTTTGGAAAAGTATTTGGTTTAAAATGAATTCCTAGAACCAT
>NW_027627441.1:0-2500 GCF_034508935.2 Berghia stephanieae
TTATTATTATTATATTATTATTATTATTATTATTATTATTATTATTATTATTATTATATTAGTATTATATTATTATCATTATTATTATTGATATTATTATTATTATTATTTATTATTATTATTATTATTATTATTATATTATTATTATTATTATTATTATTATTATTATTATTATATTATTATTATATTATTATTATTATTATTATTATTATTATTATTATTATTATTATTATTATATTAGTATTATTATTCATTATTATTATTGATATTATTATTATATATTATTATTATTATTATTATTATTATTATTATTATTATTATTATTATTAATTATTATTATTATTATTATTATTATTATTATTATTATTACTATTATTTTTATTATTATTAATATTATTATTATATTATCATTATTATTATTATTATTATTATTATTATTATTATTATTATTATTATTTATTATTATTATTATTATTATTTTTATTATTATTATTATTATTATTATTATTATCATTATTATTATTACTATCATTATTTTTAATTTATTATTATTAATTATTATTATTATTATTATTATTATTATTATTATTATTATTATTATTATTATTATTATTATTATCATCATCATTATTCTTATTATTATTATTATTATTATTATTATTATTATTATTATTATTGTTATTATTATTATTATTATTATTATTATTATTATTATTATTATTATTATTATTATTATTATTAAAATTTAAAGAAATAAAAAAGCTGAGTGACGTCAAGTTTGTTTCTTATATAGTGTTTCATGTGTGACAACATCAAATATCATTACATATTCAGTGAAAGATATGAACTGTTTGTTGATTATAAATCATTCATAACAGGCGACAAAGCTTAGAGTTTTAAGTAAATCATTTGGATATACGAGGGCTCTTTCATAATTAACCGAAAAATGCCTGTAAAATCCGCGTTTTTTTATGCTATCAACAAAATTCTTGCACGTGTTCATACCTTGACTCGTCCTTCATTTCTCTACGTAACAGCCAAGTCTGTCGACACACTTCTGCCAACGCCGCACCATGGAATAGATACCATCTCAGAAGAAATTTCCGTCAAGGTTTTGTAGCCATTTCCGCACATGGTCAACAAGCTCTTCATCGACATCAAAGCGCTTTCCTGCCAGCTCACGTTTCAGTGGCCCAAAGAGGTGATAATCAGATGGTGCGAGGTCTGGACTGTGTGGTGGGTGTGGCAAAATCTCCCATCCATATTTCTCTAGCCAACCTTGCGTCACTCGTGCTGTGTGGGGTGTAGCGTTGTCGTGTTGCAAAATGACCCCGTTGGTCAACTGCCCTGGGCGCTTTCTGCGAATGGCCTCCCTAAGCTTGTCAAGAGTTTGGCAGTACCTTGCAGCATTGATTGTTTCTCCAGGTTGTAAGGTTTCGAACAGAATAACACCACGACTGTCCCAGAAAACAGTTCCCATTATTTTCTTTGCTGACCGCATGACTTTGAATTTCTTCGCGACAGGTGAGGATGCATGTTTCCATGTCATCGAATCTTGCTTTGTTTCTGGGGTGCAATGGTGCAACCAAGTCTCATCACCGGTGACTATGCTGTCAAGAAAAGTCACATCGTACCCTAGAAAGTCTCCGCCGGCGTTGACAGTATGCCCGTGAACCCTGCGTGAGCTCTTGCTTCTTCTCAAAAGTTCACTGCAGATGTCCAATCTTTGTTCTTTATGATTGTCTGTCAATTGCTTAGGAACCCATCTTGCGCTGACTTTTCTGTAGCCAAGTTCATCAAATACAATTCTATGGGCAGAAGTTTCCGAAATTTCAAGACTGCTTGCGATTTCATGAAGTTTCAACCTCCTGTCTTGACAAATAAGCTCATCAACTCGCTTCACATTGTCTTCTGACGTCGCAGTTATCGAACGCCCTCTCCCTTCCCTGTCTGTCAAGTCGGAATGGCCGGCTTCAAACAAATTACACCAGTGATAGACTTGTGTACGGCTATAACATGCTCACCATATACACTCTGAAGTTCTTTATGAATTTCGGTAGGATTCAGACTTTTGGCGTTCAAAAAACGTATGACAGCTCTGATTTCCTCCTTTGACCAAGTTTCAAGGTGGCCGCCATCTTTAAAATCGTCTAGAAATTAATTGTGCAAAATGATGCACTACATAATTCTGGGAATATCCGTAAGGAAATAAGAAATATCATGTCGTTTACAGAATTAAAAAATCTCCACTGGTTGCTGAGCAATGGGCATTTTTCGGTTATTTCTGAATAATTAATTCAGAACAATTAATTTCTAGACGATTTTAAAGATGGCGGCCCACCTTGAAACTTGGTCAAAGGAGGAAATTAGAGCTGTCATACGTTTTTTGAACGCCAAAAGTCTGAATCCTACCGAAATTCATAAAGAACTTCAGAGTGTATATGGTGAGCATGTTATAAGCCGTACACAAGTCTATCACTGGTGTAATTTGTTTGAAGCC
>NW_027627442.1:0-2500 GCF_034508935.2 Berghia stephanieae
TTATTATTATTATTATTATTAATATTATTTTTAATTTTATTTTATTATTATTATTATGTTAATAAAAAAACTTGAGCTATACTTTTAAAAAAGCAAAAAACACACTAAATTGTGTGCTTTTAAAACGTTTTTAAAAAGGGGGCCCAAACCACCAGCAGGCAAAACACATTTTTTAAAAAAGAGGTAAAGCGAAATAAAATTGGGATTTTTTTTGTCACCGTTACCCGACCCAGGGTTTTTTTTACACGGGTAACGGTGGATCAACGTTTCGCCACTAATCGAGCCGTTTAGCTCCCGAACGCCATTGTCAAACCACAACGGCAATTGGTCTAGTGGGGGACACCGCTTTCGGATCGGAAGGACCTGGTTCGAGCCTCGCTCGGCGCATATTTTTGGGGTCCTTGGAAAAGACTCTTTACTCACATTCTCTCACCGTACCAGTGTAAAATGAGTACTTGGCCGTAACCCAGCTTGTCTTTGCCGAAAAATTGTAATATACGCCTAACAGGCGTCATGTCTCGTCCTACATGTTAAATGTTGCGTTGGTCAAAAATATAAATTGTTGGCATCAGCACCCTAAAAAAAGTATCCATTCTCTTCAAAAACAACAAACCAACACAAGTCTGAATTTTCTGGCTTTAAATCAATTTTCAACATCTTCCCCCATCCCAACTTAATACCGTTTCGAGGCAAGGTACATTATTATAAAGCATGGAATCAATGAATAACATCCTGACAAATTTAATATGTAATTATGGAATACATGTACCAATGGTCAAGCCATAGCAAAGACTAAGGGTCCGTTTTTCATGCATCATCCACCTGTGACCATCATCACAGTTCGGTGAGAGAGTGACCAATGGTCAATTTGGCATTTTATTTGCGTTTGGCATTCGGAAATTATTTTTAAAATTTTTTACTGATGACGTCAGAGGTGACTAACCCACGGCTTGGCATGACATGTCATGGTTTGAAAAAAAAAAAAAAAAAATATATAAATATATAATGCGCGTTGGGTATGGACCAGAGGCGGGAAAGAGATAAAAGATTGATGCGCATTGACATGGAACTAGAAAGCCACTAGGGTTCGATATAAAACTTACCATTTTTGGTGTAGGTATGTGATCCCCCACAATAGGATCTACTCGACACGTACTGCGGCGAAAATGTGGTCTTGTGTATGACACTCGCTTTGGGATCGAAGCTCCGGGGTTTGGGAGTAGTCTCACTCGGCGCATAGTTGAGTTTTTGGGAAAAGACCTTTACTCACATTATCTCACCGTACTCAATGTAAAAAGAGTACCTGGCCGTTAAGAACGTTTCTTTGTCCCCCCTACATGTTTAATGTTGCTGTTGACAAAAGACTCCTACATATATTCTCTCATCGTACTCAGGTGTAAAATGAGTACCTGGTCGCAACAGCTTGTCTATGTCGGAAAAAATTGTAATATCGCCTAAAAAGCGTCATATCTCGTTCTACATGTTTTTCCAGGGACCCTTTGTAAAGCGCTTTGAGCACATTTAGTGGTATTGCCCATAAAAGGGGCTCTAAAATATAAATATATATATAAATATAATATATATATTATATATAATATATATATATAATATATATATATATCTTTTTTACATTTATCAGGCGACATCCGAATCCGTTTATGTGTCTATTTAAATTGTTGGGGAGTCGACGATAATTTGCGTCATTTTTTTTTTTTTTTTTTTTTGAGATTTCCATTACCAAAAATGGCCCCCTAAGGGAAAAGGATTATCAGACCGCAAACAGGTGCAGATCGACTGAATTCGTAGTAGTAGTAGTAGTGGTATTTGTAGAGTAGTAGTAAGTAGTAGTAGTAGTATTTAAATAGTAGTATAGTAGTAGTAGTAGTAGTAGTATGTTAGTAGTAAGTAGTAGAATAAAAGTAAAAGTAGTAGTAGTATAGTAGTAAAAGAATAGTAGTATAGTAATAGTAAAAGTAGTAGTAGTAGTAGTAATAGTAAAAGTAGTAGTAGTAGTAGTAAAAGTAGTAGTAGTAGTATAAATAGTAAAAGTAGTAGTAAATATAATAAATAAAAAGTAGTATTTGTAGTAGTAGTAGTATAAATAGTAGTAGAGTAGTATAGTAGTAGTATAGTAGTTTGTAGTATAGGAATAGTAAATGAATTGTAGTAATAGTAGTAGTAGTAGAGTAGTAGTAGTAGTAGTAGTAGTAGTAGTAGTAGTAGTAGTAGTAGTAGTAGTAGTAGTAGTAATAGTAAAAGTAGTAGTAGTAGTAGTAGTAGTAGTAAAAGTAGTAGTAGTAGTAGTAATAGTAAAAGTAGTAGTAGTAGTAGTAATAGTAAAAGTAGTAGTAGTAGTAGTAAAAGTAGTAGTAGTAGTAGTAATAGTAAAAGTAGTAGTAGTAGTAATAGTAAAATAGTAATAGTAGTAGAAAAAGTAGTAGTAGTAGTAGTAATAGTAAAATAGTATATAGTATATAGTAGTAAGTAGTTGTAGTAGTAG
>NW_027627443.1:0-5177 GCF_034508935.2 Berghia stephanieae
ACTAGCGTTCAACCCGGGTCTCGTTCAATTTTTTGACACTGCTGACCTCCTGTTTTTGGCACTGTACCCAATCCAAAAATAAAATAATATTGTCAAAAAGCTATAGTACTAAAACATTTTACTCAAGGGTCCACCCCATCAGCATCACAAAACTGGAAAAATTTCATAAGTAACTTTTTGTACTGTTTTTTGGTGTTGCGACGCCAACTTTTCAAAATTTTTTTTTTAAGGGCGTGCTGAAACCCCTTTTGTTTCCGATTTTTCCCCTGAAAAGAAAAAGCCACAACTTTTAGTTTTGGATACAAAGGGGCACGCTGCCCTGCTGATCCCAATGTCAATAGGGTTTTGAGGTTTTAGATGGACCGGGGGCCATCAATAGCCCTTAAATTTGGGGGGAACCAATCTGTGTTTCCCAAATTTGTGCATCCCAACCCGCATACTTTGTCTTGTTGTATTTTTTGTAGAGCCCGGGGGATCATATGAAGGAGGGAATAAATACAAAAATCCACCCCCAAAAATGAAAAAAGGCATTAAGGGCCCCGCAGATGGTCGGATATAACGACAATTTTTGGGAAAAAAAAAATTTGGTTCAAAAGGGGCAAAAGAAAATTTTTCGGGATTCCAAAATATCACAAAGTTTATTGAACCGCCGATTAACGACCCTCATATGAAAGATAATTTTCTACTATAATCTCGCAATGTATTTCCCCACTGGGGGAATAGACATGCTAATCCAATTCCCGGGTTTTTTGCACCATAAAATTAACTCCGGTGAGTCTTTGCATTTAACTAAAGGGGTTCCCCCCATGTTTTAAAATAAAAACAGCTGTCATTTACTACTTCTCCCCCAATGTGAAATTTGGGAAATATCTTTGCACAAAGATTGAAGTCCAAAAAACTGCTTTTTTTTTCTAGAACGTTGATGGATCCATCTGCCTTCTTTTCCCTCCCCATACCCCGGTGGCAACATATTCATAATTGCTCCCCTCCATTTCCTGAACACATTTTTCATCACAAAAGAAGGGTTTTCTATATAATCCCTTTCCTTTCTGGGGACGCCCTTCAGACTTCCCCCATCAATTTTAATAAAAAAATTTTAACTGAACTTTAATAATCTACAAAGTTATATATTGTTTTAGACCCAATTTTTTGACACTCAAAATTCTATAGAAAAAGGCCAAAACAACGCAGGGAAAGGGCGACTCAGCCGATAATCTTAGCAAAAACTAAAAATGAGATGGGAAAAGGAAGGGTTTTCAATCATACAAAAATCTGATCTTTCTTTTATCACTTTTAAATCACTGACATATCCAAGGAATGAGTACAAACCCAAAGTCTCCATTTCTTGAGATGGGGTTTAAGTCAGACTTATCTGATATTTTTAAATCCTAACGAAACCCAATATTGGCCGGACTTCAAAAGTTTGCATTCCCCATAAGAAGGGGCCCTGAATATAAAACATAATATACAAACTGCATATAATTCCCTTAAGATCAGATGACAAAAAAAGGTTTCATATTTTTGTGAAAATTTTAACTATCACGGGAAACCCCCCGCGGGAAAAACAAGGTATGGTTTATAACGATTCATTTTAACAAATTTTAAAAAATTTCTAAAACTGGGCAGGCAAAGAATGGGGTGCATAGATAAATCGCGAAACCAGAAACATTTTGGTTCTTTAAATTTTTAAACAAAAATTAAAGTTCCATTTTTTAAAAAGGGGAAACGCACAAAGGGGTTGAATGTTTTACTTTTAAAACATTCGATACTTTTTCCCCCGCCACCGGGGAACACGTTTTTCCCTAAGGAAAACATATAACAAAATCACCCCCCTCCGGTGTACATTTCTGGATAAAAAAAAGAAATATTTCGTACTTTCTTTTTTATTCCCTTTCAAACCCCTCCATAGCCCTGCAAACAGCATAATCCCTTTTAAGCATACCGCACTTTCTGCAAGGGGTGCGTCCTATTCTAGAGGGAGGGGATTCGTTTTAAAAACCTCCCCATTGCATTGGACAAAACCTCTAGTCAGACAATTTTGCTGGCACGGGTATTTTTCAGAGGAAGCATAATCGTATCCTTTTGGGAAAACCCCAAAAAAACCTGGTAACACCATTAAACTTTTTTTCCCGCCAGCACCTTCCCTTTCACTTTTTGCCCGCCTACCCCATTCTCGAAATATGAAAGCCTGCTCCTCAACCCTGCATCTCTACTACTTTCCCGGCACCATATCAAATGACCGCGAAAAGGGCTTACATTCCCACATCTTACTGCCGACCGCGAAAGGTCAGCAACTTACTCTTTACTGCCTGACGCAAAAATCGACTCAATGTCATCATTACAATTTTGGGCCCAAAAAGGCCAATATTGACATTAGCTTTCCCTCCTCCTTTTCATTAAAAACGGTAAAAGGCCTCCTTCATTTGGGCTCCCACTGCACCAACCCATCAACCACGTTTTGCTGTTTTATTTCATTAAACAGTTCACTGCCCCAAACGCTACTACTCCCAGCACCGTAAGCTCCCCTCCGTTTTTTTTTCCTTTACCTTTCCCCTTCCACCTTTTACATTTTCCTTCCCAACAAAATTTCCTTCTCCTCCCCCCGCTTTCACTCACCACCTCCTTTCCCCTTTTTTTTCGTCCCCGTCGGCACTCTCGTTTGTTTCTTTTTTCCATCCTGACCGGAACCAAAAAGGCGTTTTATTGTTTGTAAACAAAGGGGCCGAGATGGCAGGCGATAAATAGGGTTAAACTATTGTTTAAAATGCACAAGTTTTACGAATATATACACAATCCAGATGAAGAATTCACAACATATAAATTGAACACAATTTCCCTTTTTGAAAATATAGAAATAAAATATAAAATTTTAAATAAAATTTGAATTTGGTGGCTCCGTGATAAAAAACGCTAAAAGCAACGCAAAAAGGGGTCACGTGACCGGCGTTTCCCCAAGTGCTCCATCAGCATTAAAGAAACGGAAAATCTAGCTTAAAATGACGAAACATTCTAAGAAATTCTTCAAAATTAAAATTTTGCTACTTTATAATGCCAAGAGTGAAAATATGGGGAAAAAAAGGAGCATAGGCTATATTTTATCTAAATATAAATCGGGAGTCTTCAATGTCTGTCAAAGGGATATTAAATTGTTTCTAAAAACATTTTTTTTCTTTCCAAACAATCTCTTTGAATATTTTAATATCAATTACTAAATCTTATCAGACGTGAACCAAATTCATGGTTGCAAAAATCACTTCAAAACTTCAAATATTAAACTTTTAACATTAAAGGCAAATCGTTCCAAGTTTTTTTCAAAATCAACTTTATGGTTAATGCAATAGCTTTGGATTTTTCTATGAAATTATTATATTTTTGTTTTAGTTGTAGCCATCGAGAATCAAGAAAGTTCAAAATAAAGGTGTTAAATCTTTTTCTTTAAAAAAAACAACTAAAAAAATTTTCCCACATATAAAATTTTCCTACCTTGTTTTTTTCCATGGATCAACAACATACGATACTTTGCTCTTCGTTCCCAACCATTCTCCCAGAAATGTGGGAAATTTTCGCATGCAGGGGCCCTTGGCTGGGTAGTACTCCCGTTTTGATTCAAACCTGTAATGTGCGAGATATTAGTAATCAGTTTTTTAAAAAAAAAATTTGCTAATTTTTTTTATATCTTTGTGAACAAAAATTTCAGGGAGGTATGTTAAATATAAATCGTGTAAAACAGTCTGGGTCAGGTATTTTTAAAAATTGAATTGGAAAATTTTTTTTTTTTAAAAAAAAAATTTTTTTCTTTCTCAAATTTAAAAATAAAATAACTTGACCGTAAAAAGGGAAAAATTTCTTTTATACAATGGTTTTTATATCTCATAATTTTCTGATAAAAACATAACTGCCATGTGAGCAGGCTTTAAAAAAGCCTAAGTCACAGCAAGGCAAAGTTTTGTTGCTGACAATCACGATGATAAGTGTGAAAAATCATTCATAAAATCTTCTTTCAATTTAAAAATACAAATGTAATCAAGGGCACAGGGGCAATAATTTATTAGAAAATACCAAGAGTGACATATATGAGGGGAAAAAGGAGCATATGGCATGTTTTAGCTAGTTTTTGGGTCGAGAAGAAAAAACTGCCAAACCCCCGAAAATTTCCCTTGCCAGGGGGTAGAGTGGGTATCGAGGGGGGAAATTCATCGAGCAGTGGTTCTTTGAAAAAAAAAAAAAACCATCTTTTTTTGGACAGCTAACTTGACTGCCGCGGGTAATGATAGATTTTGAAATCCTTGAAATCATCATAACAAGTACCTACAGGTGTTTTTTTATTATTGACACATTTCAGTTTTGAATAAACCAGAGCTCTGAAAAATTTTTCTAAAAACGGATTTCTCCCATATGGCAAATTATTCAATTTGATTGGTTTTTAAACTGTGTGCCCTTCGGTAGTGAGTTTCGACTCAAACATTTAAAAAAGGTATTTTTGCATAAAAATTTCCGGGGATATACCAAACAAAAGTTTGCCTTGGAGGGGAAAAAAAAACCAGATGAAAATTATTTATTTCTCGCAACTACCAAAAGCAAATTTTTGGGGAGAACTGACCGGAATGAGAGATCGGTCCTTTCTTTTTTTTAACGACGACAGGGGGCAACACACTGGCCGTGTTAGAATCAAAAAAGGTGTCCTTATTTAACCTACCAATTTTTCCCAAAAGGTTCACCCCCCTTCATGAGTTTAAATGTGAGGAATTTTTAAAATTACAGTTCCCCAAACCCATGGGGCGCCGAGTGTCCAATTTTCCCCCTCCAAAACCCTGTTAAACCTAGGAAAAAACCTGTTTGATGAATCTTTTCATAGTTTTTGGGGCTATTCAACCCGAAAATTTTCAAAATTTAAAAAAACACATGTATTGAGAACCATTAGAAGTTCTGCCATTCGGCCAAAATTAACCCCAGAGAAAACTTTTCAATTATTATTTTACTTAAAAAAAGTTTTATTTTTTCTAAAAAAAGAAAGAAAGTTTTTTCCTGTGGGTTGATTTTTTGATAATCAAAACCAAAGAGTTTTTTCAAGGAGCAAAAATTTTTGGGTCTATTTTATCCCTTTTGGGGTCGAAATTGGGCCCCAAAGAACTCTGGCTACTGGAGCTATATTTATCGTTTGTCACATCACAAAAATA
>NW_027627444.1:2500-19232 GCF_034508935.2 Berghia stephanieae
GCTTTACCGCACGGGTGTCCAGGCGCGAAAGCTCTCGCTACTGCATCAGATTAATCGAGCGCTGGAACCCTCCCGCGGTAAGCACTGAGAGAGCCGAGGGAAAAAACTTTGGTCGAGCGCATTTCCTCTACGGAGCGTATTTGAATGAAATAAACCCACCACCTATGATCGCACCTGGGACCTCTCCATTGCCGACAGGTTTTGAACTTCCGGCCCCTTCCGGTTAGGGCCCTGTACTCGCTTGGCGTCCAGAGGCACTTTTGGTTTTCCAGCGTTAAACGCGTTCCTGCTACTTCGTTAGAGTAGTGCGATGGTAAATTCGGGCTGTTCGGAGGTCGGGCTCGGGTTTGCCATACGTGCCTGGGGTCGAATCTGAATTTGCACCAAAAAAATTTTTTTTTTTAGTAGTCCGTAAGAGGAAAAGGGCTACCTTACCAGGGTTTGGGACGTATAGTAGGGGAGCGATGTAGCAGAAAATCGAGAAAATACGTCCCACGATTTGCGCTGCCTTCCCCCCTAGATATTGTGCGTTGATACGTTGTAGACGGGCCAGTGATGTTCAAGGGCGAGCGCAGCTCCCCGTCTAGGGTCAATTCTGTGGTCGGGCTATGATGAATCGCTGTCAGTGCTATGACGGTTTCCCCGCCTAGATATTGTGCGTTGCTTACGTTGCTGACAGGCCGGCGAGGTAGTGAGGCGAGCGCTGCTTCCCGTCCAGGGTCAATTCTGTGGTCGGTTGTGTTTATGGCCGGAGGGTTCCAGCGGTTGCGTTGGTTTCGAAAGTTTGCAAAGCCATTGCCGCATGCATGTCCGGCGTTGAGGTGGTGCCGTGTCAGAAGTAAAGTGAGTGGTGTCCGAGTCGTTGTGTACGTCGGTAGCAGTGAGTCAGTTGGTGGCTTTGATGGGACCCCGTGAGAGTACGAGGGCAGGCCGTCAGAAACTCTTTGACGGGGACTGTTGCTAGCCCAAACGCGTGCCGTGCTGATGTTGAAAACTAAGCACGCACAAGCTAAAAGGCCGAAACCTTATCGGAATTGACGGAAAGTCACCAGTTCCGCAGAGGACTGAGTGGAGTGAAGGAAGCTTATCAGGTACGGACGATTGCCCCTATGACATCCTAGTCTGCGCGAAATCTGCGGATAGCGGCCCCAGCCGGCAGCGCTATTGTAGATTCAAGAGCGATGGGAGGAGATTTCGGGCTGTTTGGTCGGCTATACGGAATTGACGGAATGCGATTTGGCTGAAAGTGTCCCGAGTCCTTGTGTACGTCGGTAGCAGTGAGTCAGTTGATGGCTTTGATGGGACCCCGTGAGAGTACGAAGGCAGGCGGTGAGAAACTCTTTGACGGGGACTGTTGCTAGCCCAAACGCGTGCCGTGCTGATGTTGAAAACTAAGCACGCACATGCTAAAAGGCCGAAACCTTATAGTGAAGTGAGGGAAGCTTATCAGGTACGGACGATTGCCCCTATGACATCCTAGTCTGCGCGAAATCTGCGGATAGTGGCGCTAGCCGGCAGCGCTATTGTAGATTCGCGAGCGATGGGAGGAGATTTCGGGCTGTTTGGTCGGCTATACGGAATTGACGGAATGCGATTTGGCTGAAAGTGTCCCGAGTCCTTGTGTACGTCGGTAGCAGTGAGTCAGTTGATGGCTTTGATGGGACCCCGTGAGAGTACGAAGGCAGGCGGTGAGAAACTCTTTGACGGGGACTGTTGCTAGCCCAAACGCGTGCCGTGCTGATGTTGAAAACTAAGCACGCACATGCTAAAAGGCCGAAACCTTATAGTGAAGTGAGGGAAGCTTATCAGGTACGGACGATTGCCCCTATGACATCCTAGTCTGCGCGAAATCTGCGGATAGCGGCGCCAGCCGGCAGCGCTATTGTAGATTCGCGAGCGATGGGAGGAGATTTCGGGCTGTTTGGTCGGCTATACGGAATTGACGGAATGCGATTTGGCTGAAAGTGTCCCGAGTCCTTGTGTACGTCGGTAGCAGTGAGTCAGTTGGTGGCTTTGATGGGACCCCGTGAGAGTACGAAGGCAGGCGGTCAGAAACTCTTTGACGGGGACTGTTGCTAGCCCAAACGCGTGCCGTGCTGATGTTGAAAACTAAGCACGCACATGCTAAAAGGCCGAAACCTTATAGTGAAGTGAGGGAAGCTTATCAGGTACGGACGATTGCCCCTATGACATCCTAGTCTGCGCGAAATCTGCGGATAGCGGCGCTAGCCGGCAGCGCTATTGTAGATTCGCGAGCGATGGGAGGAGATTTCGGGCTGTTTGGTCGGCTATACGGAATTGACGGAATGCGATTTGGCTGAAAGTGTCCCGAGTCCTTGTGTACGTCGGTAGCAGTGAGTCAGTTGATGGCTTTGATGGGACCCCGTGAGAGTACGAAGGCAGGCGGTGAGAAACTCTTTGACGGGGACTGTTGCTAGCCCAAACGCGTGCCGTGCTGATGTTGAAAACTAAGCACGCACATGCTAAAAGGCCGAAACCTTATAGTGAAGTGAGGGAAGCTTATCAGGTACGGACGATTGCCCCTATGACATCCTAGTCTGCGCGAAATCTGCGGATAGCGGCGCCAGCCGGCAGCGCTATTGTAGATTCGCGAGCGATGGGAGGAGATTTCGGGCTGTTTGGTCGGCTATACGGAATTGACGGAATGCGATTTGGCTGAAAGGCAGGGAGGCTAATGAGGTGGATGATTGACAGACAGACCGAGTGAGGTTGATACGGTGAGGGGATGCCTAACGAATGGTGCCAAGAGGGAAGAGTTTGAGATGGTCGGGCCGTTCTTCTGCTGCGAGGAAATGCTATGACTTTGGCTTGAGATATATATCGTATGTCGTTTCCCGTCCTTTATGATGCAGGCAGCTTCTAAATGGTATCACGCTACTATGTACACGCGATCTATCGAGGCGTGGGCTTACACAGGGACACGCAACCGAGCGAAATAAAGCCGCTGGTGGGCAGCGCATGTGCGTTGACCATGACAGCGACCAACGATTCACTCTGCAACGATCTGCCCGTCGTCCGGTGAATTCTAATGGCTGGATATCATGTTGCGGAGTTTCGTTCTTCAACTGGGGGTGACGGTTGTCGCGCAAAATCAATCGTACGTCTGAAACAATGTCTTTGCTAGGCACCTTCTAGCACCCAACCTCTCGACTTGGCTAGCCAACTTCTGGCTTCCCCTAATGAGCTAGGCACCTTCTAGCTCCCTACTCCGCTGGACATCTTCCAGCGCCTGAGCTAGTTGGACAATACGATTGATTTTGCGAGGGCAGTGTCATTCGCGGGCGAAGACCCTAACCCCGTTTCACGCTCTCCTGACATCAGGGTTTGTCGGGCGATGGGCTGGCCCGTTGCAGTTTGGTAGACACGACGAGACTTGACAAATCGCTGAAAGCCCATCAGATCGTTTTTAGTCAATTGGGTTGCCTTGATTGGTCGTGATAACATTGTAGTGCGATATCTAGCGGCTACTGCTGGGAGACTTCATGCGGGACGGTTACCAAAGTAGCGAGTAAGGTTGGACAAGGGCCATCTCAGCTCGGAACGGGTCACTCAGCGGGCGGGTGGCAATGTCGGGAGGGACCAGTAGTGTTCTAGCGCCTCCCCTCACAGGCGAAACAGTTGGAGAGAACGGTTGGAAGGAAGGAAGGGGTAGAGAGAAATGAGATTCTGTCGTGAACATATACTCGGCGTCTTCTAGAAGGTAGGAGGCGTACGGGGTTCAGACTTAGAGCTGGTGACAAAGAATACCTGATGCAGGCAGGTGCCCGAAGTCGGACAAGCGTGCCCACGAAACGGTAACCAAAAGGGTCAACTCATCGGGCGGGGGACAATGTCGGGAGGTAACAGAGGTGTTCTAGCGCCTCCCATCACAGGCGAAACAGTTGGAGAGAACGGTTTGGAAGGAAGGAAGGGGTAGAGAGAAATGAGATTCTGTCGTGAACATATACTCGGCGTCTTCTAGAAGGTAGGAGGCGTACGGGGTTCAGACTTAGAGCTGGTGACAAAGAATACCTGATGCAGGCAGGTGCCCGAAGTCGGACAAGCGTGCCCACGAAACGGTAACCAAAAGGGTCACTCATCGGGCGGGTGACAATGTCGGGAGGTAACAGAGGTGTTCTAGCGCCTCCCATTCACAGGCAAAACAGTTGGAGAGAACGGTTGGAAGGAAGGAAGGGGGAGAGAGAAATGAGATTCTGTCGTGAACCATCTCGGGACCTAACGGTAGCGCCTCCCCCCACAGACCCCGAGCTGGTGACAAAGGATGGTTGAATACCCGAGGCAGGCAGGCGACGGAAGTCGGAGAATCGCGCGCACCTAACGGTACCGAAGAGGTAACCAAGAGACCCCGGGAAAGATGGCGAGAACGATCGGTCGAGTGAAGAACGGCGGGACTAGTTGTGACCTATAGTTCCGTCGAAGAAAACAGCCCAGGGAACGGGCTTGGTGAAATCAGACCTTATCGAGCTGAGATCCTCGGACGCTGAGATTATCCCCCCATCCAGCAGGGTTTGTCTCGGCCACCTCTCCACCTGCCATGGCTTGTCGGCGCGCGGTGCGCGGTGGGTGGACAGTGTATATAACTAATATATATATATATTTTTTTTTTTCTCCTCCGTCCAGAGGCACTTTTTTCTCTGTCCCCTAACAGGCATCTTCTAACATAGCGAGCATCTATCGGCATTCCGCGCATTTCTTTTTCTCCCTCAATAGGCTTCTGTTGAGCGCAATTCGCCAACAGGTTTTGTTGCTTTTTTGTTTTGTTTTTTTGGTTTTTTCTCCTCCGTCCAGAGGCACTTTTTTCTCTTTTTTTTTTGTCCCCTAACAGGCATCTGTAGTTCGCCAAGTGCATTTTCTAACATTCGCTCGCTGCGCATCTATCGGCATTCCGCGCATTTCTTTTTCTCCCTCAATAGGCTTCTGTTGAGCGCTATTCTTCATTCGCCAACTGCATTTTAATTTTATTTCTCCCTCAATAGGCTTCTGTTGAGCGCAATTCGCCAACAGGTTTTGTTGCTTTTTTGTTTTGTTTTTTTGTCCCCCAAAAGGCTTCTGCGAAGCGCGATTCTTCATTCGCCAACTGAATTTTAATTTTATTTGTCCCTCAATAGGCTTCTGTTGAGCGCAATTCGCCAACAGGTTTTGTTGTTTTTTTTTGGTTTTTTTTTGTCCCCCAAAAGGCTTCTGCGAAGCGCTATTCTTCATTCGCCAACTGCATTTTAATTTTATTTGTCCCTCAATAGGCTTCTGTTGAGCGCAATTCGCCAACAGGTTTTGTTGCTTTTTTGGGTTTTTTTTTGTCCCCAAAAGGCTTCTGCGAAGCGCGATTCTTCATTCGCCAACAGGTTTTGTTTTTTTTTTTTTTTGTTTTGATTTTTTGTCCCCAAAAGGCTTCTCCGAAGCGCGATTCTTCATTCGCCAACTGCATTTTAATTTTATTTCTCCCTCAATAGGCTTCTGTTGAGCGCAATTCGCCAACAGGTTTTGTTGTTTTTTGTTGTTTTTTTTTTTTGTCCCCCAAAAGGCTTCTGCGAAGCGCTATTCTTCATTCGCCAACTGCATTTTAATTTTATTTCTCCCTCAATAGGCTTCTGTTGAGCGCAATTCGCCAACAGGTTTTGTTGTTTTTTTTTTGTTTTTTTTTTGTCCCCCAAAAGGCTTCTGCGAAGCGCGACTCTTCATTCGCTAACTGCATTTTAATTTTATTTGTCCCTCAATAGGCTTCTGTTGAGCGCAATTCGCCAACAGGTTTTGTTGCTTTTTTGGTTTTTTTTTGTCCCCCAAAAGGCTTCTCCGAAGCGCGATTCTTCATTCGCCCACTGCATTTTAATTTTATTTGTCCCTCAATAGACTTCTGTTGAGCGCAATTCGCCAACAGGTTTTGTTGTTTTTTTTTTTGTTTTTTTTTTTTTTTGTCCCCCAAAAGGCTTCTCCGAAGCGCGATTCTTCATTCGCCAACTGCATTTTAATTTTATTTCTCCCTCAATAGGCTTCTGTTGAGCGCAATTCGCCAACAGGTTTTTTTGCGCCGAGCGGGACAATATCCAGTAAACGTGCTCAAAGCGTTTTACAACGGGTTCCCAGCCAACAGCAACACTTAACACGCGGAGCGAGACATGACAGGAATGAAAAAAAAAACACTAGGAACGGCCATGTACTCGTTTTCAAGGGATGCAACTCAAGAATATAACATAGGGTGTACAAATACCAAGGATTAATTCCCTTGATAGTTGAGTCCTTGAAAAAAGTTTCTTTACTCACACTCTCTCGCTGTACTCGTGTTTAAATAAAAATGATCAACACAATGGCTACCGGTTGGTTTGTCAGTTAATTACATCAACTATGCGCCGAACGAGGCTCGAACCCAGTACTTTGTTGTTATTATTATTATTATTATTATTATTATTAATTATTATTATTATTATTATTATTATTATTATTATTATTATTATTATTATTATTATTTATTACTACTACTACTACTATTACTATTATTATAATTCTAGCCCAACATATCCAGTAACGTGCTCAAAGCGCTTTACAACAGCAACAACAGTTAACACGCAGAGCGGGACACGAGAGGACGGAGAAATCACTACTAACGGACAGGTATTAGTCTTACACCTGATTACGGTGAGAGAATGTGAGTAAATATCCCTTTTTATCGAGAACTCAACTATGCGCCGACCGAGGCAATCGTGCTCAAAGCGCTTTACAACGCGTCTACAGCCAACAGCAACACTTAACACGCAGAGCGGGACACGACAGGACGGAGAAAACATTACTAACTAGTTCTACATCCGAGTGCGGTGAGAGAATGTGAGTAAAGAACCTTTTTATCCAGGACTCAACTATGCGCCGACCGAGGCAATCGTGCTCAAAGCGCTTTACAACGCGTCTACAGCCAACAGCAACACTTAACACGCAGAGCGGGACACGAGAGGACGGAGAAAACATTACTAACTAGTTCTACATCCGAGTACGGTGCGAGAATGTGAGTAAAGATCCTTTTTATCGAGGACTCTACTATGCGCCGAGCGAGGCAATCGTGCTCAAATCGTTTTACAACGCGTCTGCAGCCAACAGCAACAGTTAACACGCAGAGCGGGAAACGAGAGGACGGAGAAATCACTACTAACGGACAGGTATTAGTCTTACATCTGATTACGGTGAGAGAATGTGAGTAAATATCCCTTTTATCGAGGACTCTACTATGCGCCGAGCGAGGCAATCGTGCTCAAATCGTTTTACAACGCGTCTGCAGCCAACAGCAACAGTTAACACGCAGAGCGGGACACGACAGGAAGGAGAAAACATTACTAACCAGTTCTACATCCGACTACGGTGAGAGAATGTGAGTAAAGATCCTTTTTATCGAGGACTCTACTATGCGCCTAGCGAGGCAATCGTGCTCAAAGCGCTTTACAACGCGTCTACAGCCAACAGCAACAGTTAACACGGAGAGCGGGACACGACAGGATGGAGAAAACACGAGTAAAGTCACGGCCATGTACTCGTTTTCAAGGGATGCAACTCAAGAAGATAAAATAGGGTGTACAAATACCAAGGATTAATTCCCTTGAACTACTATTATTATTGTTATTATTATTATTATTATTATTATTATTATTATTATATTATTATTATTATTATTATTATTATTATTATTATTATTATTATAGCCAACTTATCCAGTAACTTGCTCAAAGCGCTTTACAACGCGTCTGCAGCAGACCGCAACACTTAACATGCAGAGCGGGACACGACAGGACGTAGAAAAAACTACTAACTGACAGGTATTAGTCTTACACCCGACTACGGTGCGAGAATGTGAGTAAAGATCCTTTTTATCGAGGACTCTACTATGCGCCGAGCGAGGCAATCGTGCTCAAATCGTTTTACAACGCGTCTGCAGCCAACAGCAACAGTTAACACGCAGAGCGGGACACGAGAGGACGGAGAAAACAATACTAACTAGTTCTACATCAGACTACGGTGAGAGAATGTGAGTAAAGATCCTTTTTATCGAGGACTCTACTATGCGCCGAGCGAGGCAATCGTGCTCAAATCGTTTTACAACGCGTCTGCAGCCAACAGCAACAGTTAACACGCAGAGCGGGACACGAGAGGACGGAGAAAACAATACTAACTAGTTCTACATCAGACTACGGTGAGAGAATGTGAGTAAAGATCCTTTTTATCGAGGACTCTACTATGCGCCGAGCGAGGCAATCGTGCTCAAATCGTTTTACAACGCGTCTGCAGCCAACAGCAACAGTTAACACGCAGAGCGGGACACGAGAGGACGGAGAAAACATTACTAACTAGTTCTACATCCGAGTACCGTGCGAGAATGTGAGTAAATATCCTTTTTATCGAGGACTCTACTATGCGCCGAGGGAGGCAATCGTGCTCAAATCGTTTTACAACGCGTCTGCAGCCAACAGCAACAGTTAACACGCAGAGCGGGACACGACAGGAAGGAGAAAACATTACTAACCAGTTCTACATCCGACTACGGTGAGAGAATGTGAGTAAAGATCCTTTTATCGAGGACTCTACTATGCGCCTAGCGAGGCAATCGTGCTCAAAGCGCTTTACAACGCGTCTACAGCCAACAGCAACAGTTAACACGGAGAGCGGGACACGACAGGATGGAGAAAACACGAGTAAAGTCACGGCCATGTACTCGTTTTCAAGGGATGCACTCAAGAAGATAAAATAGGGTGTACAAATACCAAGGATTAATTCCCTTGAACTACTATTATTATTGTTATTATTATTATTATTATTATTATTATTATTATTATTATTATTATTATTATTATTATTATTATTATTATTATTATTATTATTATTATTATTATTATAGCCAACTTATCCAGTAACTTGCTCAAAGCGCTTTACAACGGGTCTATTATAATAAAAATAAGAAGAAGAAGAAGAAGAAGAATAGGAAGATGGTGTCTTTCTGTCTGGTGGCAGTGTCGTAGGGTGATATCGTTGAGGGCGCCAAATGAAGGAAGAGGGGAGCGGGGGGGGGGGGGATGTCAGCGTCTTTAACATCATTGGTCGTGCGCATTTCCGCTTCGTAAAGAAGGATGACATGCTGGATTTGATTTCCGGCAGTATTGTTCTCGAAGCGGCATTGTCCGTTCCAATGGTGGCAGTGTCGGAGACAGATAGCGGTATCTATTTGTAGGAGGCATTTCCGCTATGGATTGTAAAAATTTTAAATATAATGAGCTCGGACAAGAGTCTCCAGAGCCGTTCCGTCGGTGCTCATTCAATTTGTTATATTTATTATAATAATAATAAGAAGAAGAGGAATAGGAAGATGGTGTCTTTCTTTCTGGTGGCAGTGTCGTAGGGTGATATCGTTGAGGGCGCCAAATGAAGGAAGGGGGGTGGGGGGATGTCCACGACTTTAACGTTATTGGTCGTGCGTATTTCCGCTACGTAAAGAAGGAATTGTTTCAAAAAGCGAACCCCTTCGGACAGGGCTCGGGCACTTTAGTGCAAAACAGTTTTTTTATGTGGCTGGTATTATTTCTCGTGGCATTGGCGTATTTGATTTTTGGCAGTATAGTTCTTGAACGTGGCTTTATCGGTTCCAATGGTGGCAGTGTCGTAGAGGGATAGCGGTATCTATTTGTAGGACGCATTTCCGCTATGGAGAGTAATAATTTTAAAAGTAAAGAGCTCGGACAAAGTCGCCAGAGCCGTTCCGTCGTGCTCATTTATTTTGTTATATTTTAAAAATAAAAATAATAAGAGGAATAGAAAGATGGTGTCCTTCTTTCTGGTGGCAGTGTCGTATGGTGATAATCGTTGAGGGCGCCAAATAAAGGAAGGGGGTTGGGGAGGGGGGTGTGTCAGCGTCTTTAACGTCATTGGTCGTGCACATTTCCGCTTTGTAAAGAAGGATGGCATGCCGGATTTGATTTCCGGCAGTATAGTTCTGGAACGCGATTTTTTTCCGTTCCAATGTGGCAGTGTCGTAGACTGATAGCGGTATCTATTTGTAGGACGCATTTCCGCTATGGAGAGTAATAATTTTAAATATAATGAGCTCGGACAAGAGTCGCCAGAGCCGTTCCGTCGGTGCTCGTTCATTTTGTTATATTTATTATAATAATAACAAGAAGAAGAAGAGGAATAGGAAGATGGTGTCTTTCTTTCTGGTGGCAGTGTCGTATGGTGATATCGTTGAGGGCGCCAAATGAAGGAAGGGGTTTGGGAGGGGGGGGGGGTGTGTCAGCGTCTTTAACGTCATTGGTCGTGCGCATTTCCGCTTCGTAAAGAAGGATGGCATGCCGGATTTGATTTCCGGCAGTATAGTTCTGGAACGCGATTTTTTCCGTTCCAATGGTGGCAGTGTCGTAGACTGATAGCGGTATCTATTTGTAGGACGCATTTCCGCTATGGAGAGTAATAATTTTAAATATAATGAGCTCGGACAAGGGTCGCCAAGAGCCGTTCCGTCGGTGCTCATTCATTTTGTTATATTTATTATAATAAAAATAAGAAGAAGAAGAAGAATAGGAAGATGGTGTCTTTCTGTCTGGTGGCAGTGTCGTAGGGTGATATCGTTGAGGGCGCCAAATGAAGGAAGAGGGGAGCGGGGGGGGGGGGGGGGGGGGGGGATGTCAGCGTCTTTAACATCATTGGTCGTGCACATTTTCCGCTTCGTAAAGAAGGATGACATGCTGGATTTGATTTCCGGCAGTATTGTTCTCGAAGCGGCATTGTCCGTTCCAATGGTGGCAGTGTCGGAGACAGATAGCGGTATCTATTTGTAGGAGGCATTTCCGCTATGGATTGTAAAAATTTTAAATATAATGAGCTCGGACAAGAGTCTCCAGAGCCGTTCCGTCGGTGCTCATTCAATTTGTTATATTTATATAATAATAATAAGAAGAAGAGGAATAGGAAGATGGTGTCTTTCTTTCTGGTGGCAGTGTCGTAGGGTGATATCGTTGAGGGCGCCAAATGAAGGAAGGGGGGTGGGGGGATGTCCACGACTTTAACGTTATTGGTCGTGCGTATTTCCGCTACGTAAAGAAGGAATTGTTTCAAAAGCGAACCCCTTCGGACAGGGCTCGGGCACTTTAGTGCAAAACAGTTTTTTTTACTCGTGGCATGGCGTATTTGATTTTTGGCAGTATAGTTCTTGAACGTGGCTTTATCGGTTCCAATGGTGGCAGTGTCGTAGAGGGATAGCGGTATCTATTTGTAGGACGCATTTCCGCTATGGAGAGTAATAATTTTAAAAGTAAAGAGCTCGGACAAAGTCGCCAGAGCCGTTCCGTCGGTGCTCATTTATTTTGTTATATTTTAAAATAAAAATAATAAGAGGAATAGAAAGATGGTGTCCTTCTTTCTGGTGGCAGTGTCGTATGGTGATATCGTTGAGGGCGCCAAATAAAGGAAGGGGGTTGGGGAGGGGGGGTGTGTCAGCGTCTTTAACGTCATTGGTCGTGCACATTTCCGCTTTGTAAAGAAGGATGGCATGCCGGATTTGATTTCCGGCAGTATAGTTCTGGAACGCGATTTTTTCCGTTCCAATGGTGGCAGTGTCGTAGACTGATAGCGGTATCTATTTGTAGGACGCATTTCCGCTATGGAGAGTAATAATTTTAAATATAATGAGCTCGGACAAGAGTCGCCAGAGCCGTTCCGTCGGTGCTCGTTCATTTTGTTATATTTATTATAATAATAACAAGAAGAAGAAGAGGAATAGGAAGATGGTGTCTTTTTTCTGGTGGCAGTGTCGTATGGTGATATCGTTGAGGGCGCCAAATGAAGGAAGGGGTTTGGGAGGGGGGGGGGGTGTGTCAGCGTCTTTAACGTCATTGGTCGTGCGCATTTCCGCTTCGTAAAGAAGGATGGCATGCCGGATTTGATTTCCGGCAGTATAGTTCTGGAACGCGATTTTTTCCGTTCCAATGGTGGCAGTGTCGTAGACTGATAGCGGTATCTATTTGTAGGACGCATTTCCGCTATGGAGAGTAATAATTTTAAATATAATGAGCTCGGACAAGGGTCGCCAGAGCCGTTCCGTCGGTGCTCATTCATTTTGTTATATTTATTATAATAAAAATAAGAAGAAGAAGAAGAAGAATAGGAAGATGGTGTCTTTCTGTCTGGTGGCAGTGTCGTAGGGTGATATCGTTGAGGGCGCCAAATGAAGGAAGAGGGGAGCGGGGGGGGGGGGGGGTAGGTGTGCGTTCGCTTCGTAAAGGGTGACATGCTGGATTTGATTTCCGGCAGTATTGTTCTCGAAGCGGCATTGTCCGTTCCAATGGTGGCAGTGTCGGAGACAGATAGCGGTATCTATTTGTAGGAGGCATTTCCGCTATGGATTGTAAAAATTTTAAATATAATGAGCTCGGACAAGAGTCTCCAGAGCCGTTCCGTCGGTGCTCATTCAATTTGTTATATTTATTATAATAATAATAAGAAGAAGAGGAATAGGAAGATGGTGTCTTTCTTTCTGGTGGCAGTGTCGTAGGGTGATATCGTTGAGGGCGCCAAATGAAGGAAGGGGGGTGGGGGGATGTCCACGACTTTAACGTTATTGGTCGTGCGTATTTCCGCTACGTAAAGAAGGAATTGTTTCAAAAAGCGAACCCTTCGGACAGGGCTCGGGCACTTTAGTGCAAAACAGTTTTTTTACTCGTGGCATGGCGTATTTGATTTTTGGCAGTATAGTTCTTGAACGTGGCTTTATCGGTTCCAATGGTGGCAGTGTCGTAGAGGGATAGCGGTATCTATTTGTAGGACGCATTTCCGCTATGGAGAGTAATAATTTTAAAAGTAAAGAGCTCGGACAAAGTCGCCAGAGCCGTTCCGTCGGTGCTCATTTATTTTGTTATATTTTAAAATAAAATAATAAGAGGAATAGAAAGATGGTGTCCTTCTTTCTGGTGGCAGTGTCGTTGGTTGATATCGTTGAGGGCGCCAAATAAAGGAAGGGGTTTGGGGAGGGGGGGTGTCAGCGTCTTTACGTCATTGGTCGTGCACATTTCCGCTTTGTAAGAAGGATGGCATGCGGATTTGATTTCCGGCGTATAGTCTGGAACGCGATTTTTCCGTTCCAATGGTGGCAGTGTCGTAGATGTGCGGTATATTTGTAGACGCATTTCGCTATGGAGAGTAATAATTTTAATATAATGAGCTCGGACAGAGTCGCCAGAGCCGTTCCGTCGGTGTCGTTCATTTTGTTATATTTATTATTAATAACAAGAAGAAGAAGAGGAATAGGAAGATGGTGTCTTCTTTCTGGGGCAGTGTCGTATGGTGATATCGTTGAGGCGCCAAATGAAGGAAGGGGTTTGGGAGGGGGGGGGTGGTCAGCGTCTTTACGTCATGGTCGTGGCATTTCGCTTCGTAAGAAGGTGCATGCGGATTTGATTTCGGAGTATGTTCTGGAACGCGATTTTTTCCGTTCAATGGTGGCGTGTCGTAGACTGATAGCGGTATCTATTTGTAGGACGCTTTCCGCTATGGAGAGTAATAATTTTAAATATAGACTCGGACAAGGGTCGCCAGAGCCGTCCGTCGGTGCTCATTCATTTTGTATATTTATTATAATAAAAATAAGAAGAAGAGAAGAAGATAGGAAGTGTGTCTTTCTGTTGGTGCAGTGTCGTAGGGTGATATCCTTGAGGGCGCCAAATGAAGGAGAGGGAGCGGGGGGGGGGGGGGATGTCAGCGTCTTTAACTCATTGGTCGTGCGCATTTCCGTTCGTAAAGAGGATGAATGTGGATTTGATTCGGCAGTATTGTTCTCGAAGCGGCATTGTCCGTTCCAATGGTGGCAGTGTCGGAGACAGATAGCGGTATCTATTTGTAGGAGGATTTCCGCTATGGATTGTAATATTAATATAAGAGCTGGACAAGAGTCTCAGAGCCGTCGTCGGTGCTAATTCATTGTTATATTTATTATAATAATAATAGAAAGAGGAATAGGAGATGGTGTCTTTCTTTCTGTGGCAGTGTCGTAGGTGTATGTTGAGGCGCCAAATGAAGAAGGGGTGGGGGGATGTCACGACTTAACTTATTGGTCGTGGTTTTCCGCTACGTAAAGAGAATTGTTCAAAAGCGACCTTCGGACAGGGCTCGGCACTTTAGTGCAACAGTTTTTACTCGTGGCATGGCGTATTTGATTTGGCAGTATAGTTCTTGAACGTGGCTTTATCGGTTCCAATGGTGGCAGTGTCGTAGAGGATAGCGGTATCTATTGTAGGACGCATTTCCTATGGAGAGTAATAATTTTAAAAGTAAAGAGCTCGGACAAAGTCGCAGAGCGTTCGTCGGTGCTATTTATTTTGTTATATTTAAAATAAAAATAATAAGAGTAATAGAAGATGGTGTCCTTTTTCTGGTGGCAGTGTCGTAGGGTGATATCGTTGAGGGGCCAAATGAAGGAAGAGGTTGGGGGGGGGGGGTGTCAGCGTTTTACGTCATTGGTCGTGCGCATTTCCGCTTTGTAAAGAAGGATGGCATGCCGGATTTGATTTCGCAGTATAGTCTGGAACGCGATTTTTCCGTTCCAATGGTGGCAGTGTCGTAGAGATAGCGGTATCTATTTGTAGACGCATTTCGCTATGGAGAGTAATAATTTTAAATATAATGAGCTCGGACAAGGTCGCCAGAGCCGTTCCGTCGTGCTCGTTCATTTGTTATTTTTTAATATAACAGAAGAAGAAGAGGAAGGAAGATGTGTCTTTCTTTCTGGTGGCAGTGTCGTATGTGATATCGTTGAGGGCGCAATGAAGAGGGGTGGGGGGGGGGGGGGGGTGTCGCGTCTTTAACGTCTTGTCGTGCGCATTTCCGCTTCGTAAGAAGGATGGCTGCCGATTTGATTTCGGCAGTATAGTTGGAAGCGATTTTTTCGTTCAATGGTGGCAGTGTGTAGATGATAGCGGTATTATTTGTAGGACGCATTTCCGCTAGGAGATAATAATTTTAAATTATGAGCTCGGACAAGGTCCAGAGCCGTTCGTCGGTGCTCTTCATTTGTTTATTTTTATAATAATAACAAGAAGAAGGAGGAATGGAAGATGGTGTCTTTCTTTCTGGTGGCGTGTCGTAGGGTGATATCGTGAGGGCGCAATGAAGGAAGGGGGGGGGGGGGGGTGTCAGCGTCTTTAATCATTGGTCGTGCATTTCCGCTTCGTAAAGAAGGTGGCATGCGGATTTGATTCGGCAGTTGTTCTGGAGCGGTTTCCGTTCAATGTGGCAGGTCGAACGATAGCGTATCTATTTGTAGAGCATTCGTATGAGTAATATTTTAATAATGAGCTCGGACAAGAGTCTCCAGAGCCGTCGTCGGTGCTTTCATTTGTTATATTTATTATAATAATAAAGAAGAGAGGAATAGGAAGATGGTGTCTTTCTTTCTGTGGCATGTCGTAGGTGATATCGTTGAGGGCGCCAAATGAAGGAAGGGGGGGGGGGGTGTAGCGTCTTAGTCTGGTGTGCGCTTCGCTGTAGGAAGGATTGCATGCGATTTGATTGGCAGTATAGTTCTTGAACGTTGGCTTTACGGTTCCAATGGTGGCAGTGTCGTAGAGGGATAGCGGTATCTATTTGTAGGACGCATTTCCGCTATGGAGAGTAATAATTTTAAAAGTAAATGAGCTCGGACAAAGTCGCCAGAGCCGTTCCGTCGGTGCTCATTTATTTTGTTATATTTTAAAATAAAAATAATAAGAGAATAGAAAGATGGTGTCTTCTTTCTGGTGGCAGTGTCGTAGGGTGATATCGTTGAGGGCGCCAAATGAAGGAAGGGGTTGGGGGGGGGGGGGGTGTCAGCGTCTTTAACGTCATTGGTCGTGCGCATTTCCGCTTGTAAAGAAGGATGGCATGCCGGATTTGATTTCCGGCAGTATAGTTCTGGAACGCGATTTTTTCCGTTCCAATGGTGGCAGTGTCGTAGACTGATAGCGGTATCTATTTGTAGGACGCATTTCCGCTATGGAGAGTAATAATTTTAAATATAATGAGCTCGGACAAGAGTCGCCAGAGCCGTTCCGTCGGTGCTCGTTCATTTTGTTATATTTATTATAATAATAACAAGAAGAAGAAGAGGAACAGGAAGATGGTGTCTTTCTTTCTGGTGGCAGTGTCGTATGGTGATATCGTTGAGGGCGCCAAATGAAGGAAGGGGTTGGGGGGGGGGGGGGGGTGTCAGCGTCTTTAACGGCTTTGGGGGGGGGCTTTTCCCCCTCGGAAAGAAGGAGGGCATGCGGGTTTGTTTTCCGGCAGTATAGTTCTGGAACGCGATTTTTCCGTTCCAATGGTGGCAGTGTCGTAGACTGATAGCGGTATCTATTTGTAGGACGCATTTCGCTATGGAGAGTAATAATTTTAAATATAATGAGCTCGGACAAGAGTCTCCAGAGCCGTTCGTCGGTGCTCGTTCATTTTGTTATATTTATTATAATAATAACAAGAAGAAGATGAGGAAAGGAAAATGGTGTCTTTTTTTGGGGGGCAGTTGTTTGGGGTAGGGGGGGGCGCCCAAATGAAGGGAAAGGGGTTGGGGGGGGGGGGGGGGTGTCAGGTCTTTAAGTCATGGTTTGTGCGATTTCCCCTTCGTAAAGAAGGATGGCGCGATTTTATTCCGGCGTTAAAATTCGGGGAACGCGTTTTTCCCTTCCAAAGGTGGCAGTGTGTAGATGATAGCGGTATTTTGAGGACGCAT
>NW_027627445.1:0-5173 GCF_034508935.2 Berghia stephanieae
TTCTATTTAAATTTTTTTTTTGAAAAAGTATTGGGCCAAAATAAAGTGTATGATTCCCTTTAAGGTGAAGAGAAAAAAAAATTTTTTAATTTTTAAATCCCCTTGAGATCTTCTAGGATTCAGCACCATAAAAAAAAGAGGCAGGATGGTTTGGGGGAAAACCAGGTTTTTATTTGTTAAAAGTTTTCTTTTAAATTTTAGTTTTTATTTTGACCTTCAAAAAGCCCTTTTTTTGGGCCCTTTTTGTCTTACTGTTAATTCAGTCTTTAGATTTTTCCCTTTTATCCCGTTTCACTTAGAGATAAGTCATGGTTTAAAATGACCAAAAAACAAAGTCTTTTTCCTAATCTAGGTCTTTCAATTTTTTCTGTAGTTTTTCGCCCTTTAGCAGAATTTTTTCCGAAAACCAAAAGGTAGCAATGCAAAATAGAAATTTGTGATTGGATTTCAGCCTTGTCTCCACCCCCGTTTTTTAAAATCATCTGGGCAATTTATTCCCATAAATTTGTAAAAACTGTGGTAAGTATTTAACTAAATCGCAACATTTTAAAAAAAGTTGGGGCATCCTTTTGAAAAGAGTTTTTTTTTATTTAAGAAAAGGGGATCATAAAAAATGCTTCCCACTGATTTCAAGCTTGATTGATTTTGAATTTTATTGTAAGTTGACAAAACCTTTTTAAATATCTTCCAGATCAATAATCATTGTATAGATAAATGAAATTTATTGCATGAAGTATGTTATAGTCATATTTCAGTGTGATCACTGCTTCAAGATGTTGTAGTAAAGTATGTGCTATTTTAATAATCCTTTTTTGTCTTTCTATTTTCATCAAAAAAATTTAGTTTATGGGATGGTTATTTTCTTAACATTATATTTGGGTGTGATTTTTAAGATATTGAAATAAGATAAGCGCAATTTTGCTTTCATTATGGTTAAGTGGATATATACCTACATATTAGACTGCTTTTATGTCATTAAATAACTAATGCATTTATTCTTTTTTTCTAAATATATGAAGGATGCTGTGCTTAACATTTTCGAATTTATAGTTTTTAATCGTTCAAATCCTTTTTTAACATACTATTCAAAAATTTGTGCACATAGACCGTACTCTGCATTATCACATTGTTCTTTAAAAAAAAGTTTTGTTTATATAATGAAATGAATCTTTGTTTCATTTTAAATTGATGCAGGGTTTTTCCTAGCATTATTTATAGCTTTGCCATTATACTTTGAATCCAAACATTTATTGGTGTTTTTATTATTGTTCTGGGCACCCATCATCATCATCATCATCATCATCATCATCATCATCATCATCATCATCATCATCATCATCATCATCATCACACCATCATCATCATCATCATCATCAATATTATAATTAAAAATTATTATTATTATTATATTATTATTATTATTATTATTATTATTTTTTAAATTATTATTATTACTATTATATTATTATTTTATTATTATTATTATTATTTTTATTTATTATTATTATTATTATTATTATTATTATTATTATTATTTTTATCATCATTATTATTGTCATTACTATCATCATTATTATTATTATGCACAGCTCCACACGTAAAATAACTATAGTCCAATTTTTTTTAGAATGCTGTGGTAGAAAGATATTGAAATAAACCCTAAAACTTAATCATTTGTTATCAAAAAGGGTAAAAGTAAGAAAACAGATTTTTAAATGCAGCAACACATCATTCCTTTTTTTGGGCACTTCTCTTTAAAAAAAGGGATATTCGTTGATGGGATCATCCATGTTGTGTGAAAAAAGAATAAAATTATCGAAACTTGGACTTAGCAAAACTTGAAATAATACAAAAGCCATTACATATCTGCTTGTGACCTTTTTGGCAGAAAAGGTGAAAGCATTATTTATAGAGAAAACACATTAAAACCTATGACTTAAAATAGATTTTTATTAAAAATTGATTGCTTCTTATGATTGATGTTTGTAAAAAAATATATGATTGGTTGATTTAATATGAGAAAATATAAACTTAATGCATTAAAAATTTGTCAGCATTTAAAGATAAATGATGTCACAGATCTAGATTGCTATAAAATTTATTTGTGAATAAAATTGTAATAATGGATCTTTAAATTTTATAATTCCTCATTTCATCTCTTTTGTGATTGGCTTTTAGCATTCAAAAAAGTATGATAATTTGTGGTGTTTCATATTCTGTGGGTCAAAGATGGCAGAAAAAATAAGAAATTGCACAATATAAAAAGGAGGCGAGTTTGAGCATTGCAGCTGACGCCTAGTTATCTTAGTCGGTTAATTATTTTTTTACTAGATCGATATCAAAATTGCCCCTTAGAAATGAATTAGAGGAAAGTTATTTAATTTTCAACACTTTTATTAATCAAAATGAAATAGATGACGAGGAAAAAGGGAAAACGGATCTGAAAAGTTAGACGAAGAGGAAGAAATAGAAAATGCAGAAGAGTTATTACCTGAAATAAGAATTGAAGACAGTGAACAGGAGGCAAACGTGGAATTACAGTTTAACTGAATCAGAGGCAGAAAGAAATAGCAGAAACGGTATTTCAGAGGATTTACAGTGTTGATTTGCGTTTGTTTGAATTACCTTGTTGATTATAACGTTCGCTATTAGGTTTTTTATTAAGTGCATTTTCACCTTTTAAAAATTTGTTTTTCACCTTTCAGTTAGATTTTGTTTTGTTTGATAAGTAAAGAGAACATTTGCCCAAAAGGAAATTTAATCAATTTAATAATTTAATTATAATGAGGACACAAATGGAGAAAGATTGCATGGTTGATAAGCTTCTAATGATAGATAGGTTAGGTAAGGAAAAAGAAAAAGTAAAATAAAATGATGTAACTATGGTTTTTCACTTCTCTCTCTCCCCTCTCTCTTCTCTCCCTCCTCTCTCTCCTCATCTCTCTCTCTCTCTCTCTCATCTCCTCCCCTCTCTCTCTCGCTCTCTCTCTCTCTCTCTCTCTCTCTCTTTCTGGGCTCTCTCTCTCTCTCTCTCCTCTCTCTCTCTCTCTCTCCTCTTCTTTCTGTCTCCCTCCCATATCCTTCATCCACCCATCCATCCATTTAACTATCTAGCGTATTTCTCTTTCTCTCAATCTACTATCCATCTATCTATTTGTCGCCTATGTCTGTCTTTTTATCTACAAATCTAGGAGGAGATCCACATACAGATCCCCCACTTTTTCTGTCCATCAATTTTCCTTTTCTCTTGTATGATTTTTTTCTCTGTAACCTTTTATATTCGAGCCTTTAATCTTAATTAAGCACGAAAATATAATTTGACTCTCTCCTTACCGACCCTTTTCAGGTTTTTTTCTCGAAATGTCTACCAACCCAACACAAAAGTTTATTTCTTTACACACAAACTCAGAAACAATAAGGACATACTATACATAATTTTGGCAGCAAAACAAGCTTAGCATAAAAATAAAAGCATTAATTTCTTTTGGCTATAACAAAGATTTTTTCTTCAATTTTATGATGTAAAAAAGAAATTTGAAAAAGAACATTGTTCATTGAATCGTAAAATAAATGATTTTTCTCCAGTTGGGTAAGGCTAGGGTTGATAAAATCTTTCCATCTAGTCTTCAAGTGTTTTGAGGATTATCACATCTCAATCTTTGTCACATTTCATAGATTTGAATGTCTTATGGTCAACTTTTTTTAATATGGATCTTTTACGTCTGTTGTGATTTTCATCATGCATGTGGTAGAAAACTTTTTTTGGTTCTTTCAAAATTCAAAATCTTGGTTTGCTATTTCAGCAAATTATGTATATATTTATATAATTTCGTTTTAACCGATTCACCATAAATATGATTATAAATGCATACCCTTTAATTCCACAAAATTTTTGGGTCTTTAAGGGGTATTTTATTGTAATAAAAATGCATTTTATATATATATATATATAATATTTTATATATATATATATATATATATATATATTATATATATATATAATACATAGTATAATATATATATATTAATATATATATATATATATATATAATATATATATATATATGTTTACAACTGCGTTCAGTGAAGCATTTGAAGATAATGGTGACAACCTAAAATTTATCCCTTTTTAAAAAGGAAATAAATGCTATTTAAAAAATTCTATTTTAAAAAAGTTAACTTATTATTTTCGAAGATGTAAAATATTTTGATAAATATACATTATAGGAACTTTGTTACAAATTCACTGTTAAAAGGGTTTAAAGGCAATGTAATATGTAGATATGTTGATGTCATACCTCGTCATAAACTTTTCTTCAACAATTGAACAATTTATTTATTTTAAAGAAATAATGTTTTATTCCTAACGGGATTAACAACGTTTTAATCCCAAATTTAAAATTTACCTGATGATCTCGGGCAAGAGAAGAATTTATGATATTCTCATACTTTTTTATATTACCCCTATACTTTTTTTACTCCAAAGAATTATATATTTTTAAATTTTAAATGTCATTTTACCTTTTTCCCTCCCCCACCCCCTCCCCATGTGTTGATGGAAATTTTTAAACATGACACCCCTGACATCGTTGCCTTCCCGGGGTGTTTTAATCGAACAATCTATTTACTAGAGAGGAAAAATTCCCAAATTGTTGCACAAGGAGGAACGCTCCAAAACTCATACCGAGCCAGAGAAACCTGCAGCCTCCGATGAGAAAGTCGCCCGTACAGGGGTTTTTCAACTACTTTCAAGAAGTTGTTTTTACATGACCCCCTGTTTTCAGCCTGATATTATATGGGAATTGACCTGATTTAAAAAGAGAATTTAAAGTAAGGGATTACTAAAAATATGAATTTTGTTTTTTTGCTCTCTAGAAACGGAATTTGTTCTCCTACATAAATGAAATAAATTTAACAAATTCTCATATTTTTGGCTATAAATTAAGTTTTCTTCATTTGAACCATTTCAACGAATTACCATTTTGAGGCAATGGGTCACATATCTTTTATAATTCTCTTAAATGATTTTGTCATGATTGTGGTATGACACTCGCCTTCGATTGGAAAATCCATGGTTTGAGTCCCGCTCTGAGCGATGGGATTGTTGAGTCCATGGAAAAGGCTCTTTACTCTATTCACACTTGTACTTTGGTGTAAAATGAGTACCGGCTGT
>NW_027627446.1:0-5171 GCF_034508935.2 Berghia stephanieae
AAAAAAACCGAAATTTCCCACAAATCTGTTTTTGTTTCAAAAATTTGGCTTACATTTCAATTTCTGTTTTTTTGGCTGCTTTTTAAAATGAATGAATGAAAAAATAAAAAATAAATACATAAAAAAATAAAAAAATTAATAAATAAAAAAATAAATAAAAAAATAAATAAATAAATAACGAGGGTTTACCTTTAATACGGTCCCCAAACATTCCAGAAAGAAAACAGGTCATCCATCACTCGGGCGCCTAATATCGCGGGTCACAAAAAAAGAACCTGCATGCTACAATACATAACCCCCGGGCGAGAATAGGGATAATGAGGGAATGTGGTCTAGGGTAGCACCATTGGGGGATGGGAAGCCCCCGGTTCGAGCCTCGCTGGGGCGCAAGTTTTAGTCCTTGGAAAACCCTCTTTACTATATTTCTCACCGCATCAGGTGTAAAATGAGACCTGGCCGTTGACGCCTGTCCTGCCCGGAAAAAAAATTTGTAAAAATATCCCTGCATCATGTTGTTCTAATGTTTAGTTTGCTGTGGTCAGGGGACCATTTATTGTAAACGCTTGAGACTTTTTGTGGTATTCGCTATAAAAAAATCTAATTTTGTAATAAAATTTGATAATAAATCATTCGTTATAAGAAAATTGGGTGAGGCAGTGGTTGTAAAAATGATAAATTCATGCGCAAAAGTTTGTGTTTATCAAATAATTTATCTAATTTTTAAAATCTTTTTTCTGCCCTTCGTCAGTATTTTTCATTTTATTTTTTTGTGGTTCCCTTTTCCCATTTCTTTCCCCCTTTTGGTTTTGTCATAAATTGGTGATTTATTGGGGAAACCCAAAGGTAAATGAAACTTTGAACTTATTCCATGTCAAATATTTTCCTAACAACCCTCGTTTCCTTTTGAACAAACATCTCTTCTCTCTCTCTCTTTTTCTCTCTCTTCCCCTCTCTCTCTCTCTCTCTTTTTTCTTTTTTTCATCTTATCACCCCTATTATTTCTATCTATCTTTTAATACTATCTATCTATCTATCTCTTTCTATCTATTATCTATCTATTTTTTAATATAATATTATATATATTCGTGGGGTGTGGTGTGTGTGTGTGGTGTGTGTGTGTGTGAGAGGAGATTTTAAGCCACATGCAAGAAAACACGAATTAAACCCGTTTGACAATGTGTTCTAAAATTTAGCAAGGCATAATTAAAATGACAAAGGGTTGAAACGAGCTGTTTTTTTCTTTTGAACTCTCTTTCCTCAACAAAATTTAAATAAAATAATAAAAATAATAATAATAAAAATAATAATAATAATAATAATATTAAAAATAATAATAAAAAATAATTTAATAAAATTATTCCCCCCCCCCCCCCCCCCCCCCCCCCCCCCCCCCCCCCCCGGCCCCCCCCCCCCCCCCCCCCCCCCCCCCCCAAAAAAACCCCCCCCCCCCCCCCCCCCCCCCCCCCCCCCCCCCCCCCCCCCCCCCCCCCCCCCCCCCACACAAAACACACCCGGTTTCGTTTAAATTTCCCCTTCCCGTTTTGTTTCTTTTGTGTTATCAAGAAGGTATTTTTAAAAAATTTATGAAAAAAAAATCTTTCTTTTTTAAAACCCATAATTTTAAATTCTCAACGAAGCCACAATTTTTGGTAGTCGATTGAAAGACGTTTAATTGGCCATTGGTGAGAAATAAAAGAGTAATCAGAATTCCAACAACCCCCCCCCCCCCCTTTCCCCCCCCGCCCCCAAAACACACACACCTGCCATCGTTAACTGCCCAAAAAAATGACGTCAAAAGCCACTTTGGCCACAAAAAAAGTGTGGTTATTATACAATAATCACCAAAAACGCTCTGCGCTTTTTATGGGTCCCAAGCTAACGCAAAGTTAAAAAAATATGATAGGGAAAAATGCGCTTGTGGGGTCGAAAAAACAAAAACTTTTCCGACAGTGCCAAATCCTTTAATGGTAGGATCATTTTTTCACCTGGGTTTTGTGAGAAATGTGAGTAAAAAAGCTTTTTTTATCCAAAAAAATCAACAAAGCGCCGCTCGGAGCGGAGCTCGAACCCCGGGGCCTTGATCCGTAAAGGGGTTAGCATTCCATTAAAACTAGTGCCAGGAATACTAAACAACTTGGCATGTCAAAGTGTCATTATTGTTACCATGACTTTAAATTTTCCCGCATCTAAAAATTCAACATTTGACTCACTTCCCCCGTTGCCAATAACTTGTAAAAATGGTTCTAACCATCAAACAAGGGGGGCTCCCCTTAAAAGAAATATTTTTTTGAAGCAAAAAACGTTCCCGGAGAAAAACTTATAACTTGATCATGTTTTGAAAATTTAACATTTTGTCCTGCATGTGAAAAAGTTTTAGCCAGCTGTAGAATAAAAATCCCAAATTTTTTTGTTTAGAACCAAATGTCATTGGGGTGGACGTGCCATCAGACATTGAATCCCAATTTAAAATCGTTTTTAGGTAATGGGCAAAACTTTTCTCCCAACCACAATTTTGAGAATATCAATGGAATTATTTCTTTGTTTTCTTTTTTTTTTCCCGAAAAATCGATCTTATTTCATTTAAGAGTTTTCGTTAAATTTGAGGGGGAACAGAAATAAAAGATTATTGTTACCACGGCGAAAATTTCCCAAAGCTAACGCGGGTTGGATAAAAAAAATAAAAAGGGGTTTAAATTGAAAGATAAGGGGATTAACATAGCCCGGGGTAAGGGATTAACTAACACTTTTTCCATAGCACGAAATCGTTTTAGATGCTTGATGCAGAAGAAAGAGGGGGGTGGATTGTTAGAATTATTTATTTTTAAACAAGTGAAACGTTTTTAAATGGTTTGGAAGGGAAAATCAAAAATTTAAGAAAAATAAAAAAATAAAAGTAAGAAGTAAAAAAATAAACAAATGGGTAAATGTTGGTAATAAATAATAAATGATAGAGAGAATAATAAATAAATTAATTAAAGATTATTTTTAGGCAATTGCCCAAAAATATAAATGATACTAAATATAAAATTTCCAATCTTTAGATCAAATAGGTAGGGGGCTATCCATATTACGTGAAAAAAGTGCACACAAACACACACACACCCAACACAAAAATATATATATATTATTATATTATATTAAATTATAAATAACCGGAAAAAGTGCAACCATCACACTATCCCGTGAAAATGTGCACCAACACACACATATCCCGGAAAAAGTGCACACACACCACATAATATTTAAATTGCACACCAACACAACAAAACAATTAGTGAACTGGACACACACAAACACACACACATACACACCCCCACACTCACACATATATAGACACACAAACACTTTCCTCTCCCCAATTAATATACAAGATAGATAATGGAAAGAAAGAGACGAGAGAGAGAGAGAGAGAGAGAGAGAGAAAGAAAAGGGGAGAGAGAGGGGAAAAAGAAAGAGAGAGAGAGAGAGAGAGAGAGAGGAGAGAGAGAGGAGACAAACATAACATTCTTCCTTATTCATTCATCCAGGGGTAGACATTCTTATTGGTTCTCTTCCAATAGGTCTTATGATTAGTCATCAGCCGCAGTGCTTCACAGACACCACAAAGTGTATGGGGCGAGATGACATGCTCGTTCACGGTCCCCCACCGATCTACAAGGAATGGAAGTGACGTCGAAATGGTCTTAGGTATGGATAGTATGCGCTTGGCTAAGAAGCTCACAACATTGTCATCGGAAGTATAACGGACTAACACACAAAACTATTTGTAACCTTTAAACGTTTATAGTTTGGTTAATAGTTAGTGAGAATTATCTAAACGCGGATGGCAAAAAAAAAAAAAAAAAAAAAAAAAAAAAAAAAAAAAAAAACCAATAGCAAAGCCCGGAGTACGTCACAGCGAACTATCTATAGACAAAACTGTCTCGTACAACAAAAATTTCGTAAAATACGAATCTGTGGCTCCAGCTAGAAAGCTGCATAGGTCTCTGACTCAATAAATAAATCTTGTTAAAAAGGGAAGTTTTATTTCCCCCTGCACTATAATATTCAAGACTTTGGAGCAAGATTTTTTTTTTTTTTGACCATAGCTGAGAGAAAATTTGTTATTTGTAAAGCTATTTAAAGTGACTTTTTCTTTTCTTTTTTTTCCCTTGGGAAAATAAGAATTTTAAAAATTGGTAAGTATTCAGCTCTGTGTGTAGAGCAAAGATTATTCCCGCGGCACCTACTTTTACACGCAACATAGCTTTATGCGGTTCAATCCGTTTCTTTAAAAAAATAATTAAAAGCAGCTCGGCCTTTGCAGGTCATTTACTGCGTGCGGTTGATGCTAAAATATCTGTTTTTTATAATTGGAATAGACCAAATAGAGAACGTGTGTATTTTAATAAGGGAGACATTAGAAAATAATAAGACGGGGTCTGTTTATTAACAACATTAAAAAACCCCTCCCTTTCCACCTCAGCAAAAAACGTCAAATTTATTGTTACGACACAATATACATTTTTTATCTTATTCAGATATATTTTTTTGTACATCACAATGATCTTTGATTTTAATTAATAAGAACATAAACTTTTTGTAGAGAGGTTGTTTGAGTTTTGAAACATCCATTTTTCTGCTGGATAAGCCCGTCATTTTTGGGAAAATTACTGAAAAGGATCGGTAAGCAGAGAGTTAAATACGGTGTATCTATGTAACTAGGTGGTATATATAACTGATAAACACCTCTGACGTCTTTGATAAACAATATATCTACGTAATAACCGAGGGTTAGGTAAATGTGTATAGCAAAATAGGATTTATTAGAATCAGTAAAAATAGAGAGTTCTTTTTAGTAGGTAAGGATTTGACTGAATTAGATCTTTTCACACATCCATCCACCTCCTCTTTTTCCCCTCCTTCCATGGTTTTTCTTTTTTTATTTATTTATTTATTTTTTGAAATGTTTTGTTTTGTTTTGTTCTGTTTTCTACGCTTTGATCAAAGTATGGTTGCATCACTCTTTCCTATCTCCTTCTCAAATCGTCCTATTCATATTCTTCTTCTTAAAAAGTAAATAAAAATAGAATTGAGCTTTATATAGCGCAATATCCCCTAAATGTTCAAAACGTTTACAGAGGCCCCGGGCCCAAATAACATTTTAACATTTTGGCGGGAAGAGCTGGGGT
>NW_027627447.1:0-5184 GCF_034508935.2 Berghia stephanieae
GAAAATATAATTCTTACCTCGTGATGAAGTCTCCGTTACGAATCCAATCCTTTGAAGAATACACGATCCAATCCAGTCTCTTGATACCGGCTGTAGTGAATTTTTGAAAAACGTAATTCTTGTTAATATTTTGAATTTGTATACAAATAGATTAACGAAGAAATTATGTTTTGAAAGAAATGCAGTCTCACCACCTACTAATATGATTAGCAAAACTTTTTTTGTTTTTTTACCTCAACAGTTAAACTCCCTGAATCTGTTCACTTTCATAAATACCTCATGTTGATTAATGCTGAAGGCAATCTAAGGTGGCATATCGGTATCTACTATTTCAGTTTGTAAAATTCAAACATGATTATTTTTTTAAATCACGATAAAAAAGATTAATTTTCTTACCTGGAGATGATGTAGACTCCCTTGAAATTTCGTTGTCTTCCTGGATGGTCCATCTGAAACTCAAACAATTAATAGTGATTAGACACTGGTGGTGGGATAATGAAGGAGTCCAAGAAAATGACGAACGAAACTGAAAAAAAAAACCTGAAAGCTTACCATTCTAGATGAAATCTTACAAAATGAATCCGGTCCTGTCCTCTGTCGTCTTCCAACTTCTGTGAAATCTGAAATGATCTAGAAACTGGTGATTAGTCATGGGAATAATACAAATACAAATAATTATAATACAATACATATAAAAACTCGACGGTACCGTCAAAAAGGGTGTTGATTAGTAAAAGTATCAAAATATAGGCCTATAAGTTAGTAAGAAAATGAGATTACGGTTTCCAACTTCACCAAGCCGAGAATCCCCGCAAACTGAATATAAAATTTCGCGGGGAGTCAGGTGTGTGTTGTGATTTGTTTTTATGAAAATGTAAACAACTCATGGAGCGGTGGATACAGATGGCCTTAATTCTCTAAAGACGCGGTTACATTATTAGGCTGAAGCGGTGTCATTTATATGTTAGAAATACGGAAAGTGCAGAGACAAAATGGATATTGACCACAATAACGATCTTCAATACCTTCGTGCTGGCGTGATCAATGATTTCGAGGTCACAAAAAAAAAAAAAAATGACATCAATAAAGTACAGACACGACAGAGCAAGTTGAAAACCGATTAAGTTATCCATATGAGGTAAATGTTACATGATCAGAGTAGTAATATCATGTGTATGTTTTGCGACGAGGACATAAAATAGCGTTGCAATTTATTTACAGGGGTGACTTAACTGTATACTACAAACTAAAATCGGATAACTTTACTCATCCAAAGCGGTGATCAACTAACTGAACCTAATGCTACCGGTAATTGTATGACAATGTGGATATGGCTTTAAGGTACGATAATTAACACGGAGAAATTATTTCTAAATATACACATTGTTTAAAAAGCTACGTGTGAGATGTGATAACCCTTTAACCTACTAACACTATGACTGGTTGTGAAGTAATCAAAACGCAGGACTCATATTGATTAAACACACAGTCTCATGGACACTTTTCTGTTTTCCAATTAAAACAACTCTTTGTTTTTTCTAACAATAACCCAGTATCATCATCATCATCACCATCACCACCACCACCACCACCATCATCATCATCATCATCATCACATTCACATAATACATAATAATAATAATAATAATAATAAAATAATAATAATAATAATAATAATAATAATAATAATAATAATACATATATTAATAATAATAATAATAATCAATATAATAATATAATCAACAATCGTCATATATCTTCATCATCATAATTATCATCATCATCATCACACAGCATCATCATCATCATCATTTCATCATCATCACATCATAATCATCATCATCAGCATCAGCGCAGCGGCGCATCATCATCATCATCATCATTATCATCATCGTCGTCGTCGTCGTCGTCGTCGTAGTTAAAAGTTTTTTTGTTTTTTTTTGGATTTTTTGTTTGTTTGTTTGTTTTGTTTTTCGTTGTTGTTGTTGTTTTTGTTTTTTTTTTTTTTTTTTTTTTTGGGGGGGGGGGGGGTGAAGGGGGAGTAGAGAGACCGAGAAAGAGCAAGGGCGTGTGATATTATATATATATATATATATATATATATATATATATATATATATATATAAAATAATATATATAAACACTCCAGCACGGTTTCCTCGAGCTCATCGGGGCAAGCAAAAACGTTCGAGAAACGAGAAAACCGTAGTTCGAGAGAGGTATGGTCTTTGCTTCGTACCCGATACATAGTTCCAATATCCACCGCGTTATGTGGCCTTCAGCATTTTTAATTTCTCGATATGTTACAATGGATTTTACAATGGATTGGTGTTTGTGTGTGTGTGTGTGTGTGTGTGTGTGTGTGTGTGTGTGTGTGTGTTTGTGTGTGTTGAAGGGGGGGGGGGGGGGGTTACTGTATCACAACATTCATTTACCGTGGTAGCCAACTATGATCATGGCGCGTGGCATTGGAATTGGAATTAATGGCGAAGTGGTAAGAAATAGCAGAGAGGTGCCTTTTATGCGGAACGGCGATGGAGTATGTGAGTGGCTGTGAGTGGCTTGTGTATCATATACTGCATATACACACATGCAGTGATACATACATAAGTAAATGTCATTGTCACAGTAAGTCATCAGTGGTCGAAATCACCGGGCGCATAAAAAACATTTAAGTAATTAATGGATTAATTAATTTTTCTTCCATCGGTTGAAGTTCGATAAAACCGTGTTCGAGGTAAAAATAAAACGAAGTGGTTATTCAGTATCAGTATCAGATACTGAATAGTGCTTTGCCACTATTCAGTATCCATAAGGAACTCTTTTTTTAATAGAGAGAGTGAAAAGTGCGATAATCTCGGTTGAATGTAAATAAACTGCTGACCTACTTCCAGATTGAACACGTGCAGTAAATGACAGCCCGATTCAAAGTTGTAAAATTATTTTGATCGTAATTTTTAAATTTCTGCTATTGTGCATTTAACATAGTTCAAAATATCAAAGTAAGAGTGGCATTCAAATACATTTTTAAATGTCTAAATAGACATGATTAAATGTCACTAAGTGTTCAGTGACACCATGGCTTGGTGGATATAAGCTGTTTGACTCTGAGCTTATGGTTCGAGAGTTCAAATCCCGGCAGGGTTAACTTTTTTTCCCCCAATATTATTAAAATTCCTTCTGTCTATTGATATTTTTAAAAATTTTGTTTTAGTAATTTTATTTGCTTGCAATATACTTTAATGTTGATATTATACTATTGATCTTTTATTATTTATTATTATTATTATTATTATTATTATTATTATTATTATTATTATTATTATTATTATTATTATTATTATTATTATTATTATTATTATTACCCCCTCCTACTTGGTATTGCTTTTTTTTTTTACAAAATCCAGAGTCCCAGGTTCACTCCCCACAAGTGAATTTCCCTGAATCTCAGAATCACCCCCCACTGTTGCCTACTTCAATAACTTTGTCGGATATTGCCAGGGTTCGTCGGGTTTCGTAAAAAAGTAATTGCTTTTATATGAAACTCTCTGAAACCCGCCGAAAACCAGAGTCTCAGGTTCACTCCCCACTGGTGTATACTTCCATGAATCTCAGGTTCACTCCCCACTGTTGCCTACTTCCCACAACTTTGTTGGATATTGCCGGGTTTCGTAAAAAAGTAATTGCTTTTATGTGAAACTCACTGAAACTCGCCGAAAACCATAGTCTCAGGTTCACCCCCCACTGGTGTACACTTCCCTTAGTCTCAGGTTCACTCCCCATTATTTGCCTACTTTCCATAACTTTGCCCCATTTTGTTGGGATTTGGCGCATTTCGTAAACAAAAATTAATTGCTTTTGTTTTTTTTTCAAAACCCGGCGAAACCCAGTCCCAGGTTCACTCCTCACTAGTGTACACTTCCCCGAATCTCAGGTTCACTCCCCACTGTTGCCTACTACCCATAACTTTCTCGGATATTGCCAGGTTTCGTCGGGTTTCGTAAAAAAGTAATTGGTTTTATGTGAAACTCACTGAAACCTGCCAAAAACCAGAGTCTCAGGTTCACTCTCCATTGGTGTACACTTCCATGAATCTCAGGTTCACTCCCCACTGTTGCCTACTTCCTATAACTTTCTCGGATATTGCAGGGTTTCGTAAAAAAGTAATTGCTTTTATGTGAAACCCGCCGAAAACCATAGTCTCAGGTTCACTCCCCACTGGTGTACACTTCCCTTAGTCTCAGGTTTCACTCCCCACTGGTGTACACTTCCCTCAGTCTCAGGTTCACTCCCCACTGTTGCCTACTTCAATAACTTTGTCGGATATTGCCAGGTTTAGTCGGATTTCATAAAAAAGTAATTGCTTTTATGTGAAACTCGCTGAAACCCGCCGAAAACTAGAGTCTCAGGTTCACTCCCCACTGGTGTACACTTCCATGAATCTCAGGTTCACTCCTCACTGTTGCCTACTTCCCATAACTTTGTCGGATATTGCCGGGTTTCGTAAAAAAGTAATTGCTTTTATGTGAAACTCGCTGAAACCTGCCGAAAACTTTAGTCTCAGGTTCACTCCCCACTGGTGTACACTTCCCTGAGTCTCAGGTTCACTCCCCACTGTTGCCTACTTCCCATTACTTTGTCAGATATTGCCAGGTTTCGTCGGGATTCGTAAAAAAATTAATTGCTTTCATATGAAACTAGCTGAAGCCCGCCGAAAACCATAGTCTCAGGTTCACTCCCCACTGGTGTACACTTCACTGAGTCTCAGGTTCACTCCCCACGCTTTGCCTACTTTCCACAACTTTGCCGCATATTGTCGGGTTCTGTAAAAAAGTAATCCACCCCCTCCCCCCCCCCCCCCCCCCACCCATTTTGTTATGGCTACGCTTATTTGTACTACCACTGCAAATAACGCCAGAGCTTATTTGTACTCTTACTAAAAATAGAATTTGCGTAATTACTAAAAATATAACATTTTATACGGATAGAACTGCAATATACAATGAATTACTGGAAGTCTGGAAGTCAAAAAGTGACCACTTCATCTCATCACAATCACATTATAACTATTATTACAAGTTGATTTTGACGGACTTTGGTAATTCTTCACTCTTTTCAAGTCACAGAATACTCAGTTTACAAGGTAAGCATACGAAATGCACATTTTAATTCATTTCTTATTTT
>NW_027627448.1:0-5169 GCF_034508935.2 Berghia stephanieae
TTTTTTTTCGGACACATAGTAAGGAAAAAAAAAAAAAAATACCGGGCAATTGTGGAAAAACCCTGGTAAACCGCCCGGGGGAGACAAAGAAAAACCCCCTTAGAAAAAACTAAAGGCCTTCACCAACCTAAAAAACCAAGGCTTTTTTAAAAAAAGCAAGGTCAGGGGGAAGGGAAGAGAAAAATTCATGCAGTATCCGAACCCGGACCGGGCAAAACCTAAAAGAAAAAAGAAGAAGAATAGTTTTAAATTTAATATAAACATGTAAGTAGTGTAGTAGTAGTTGTTGTTCTTCTCTATTTTAAATTAATATTTCAAAAGAATTCAAAAATTTAAAAAAAATTTGTAATTTTCCAAAAAACTTTTTATTCCCCCCAGAAATTTGTCTAAAATTCGTAAAATTACAAAAAAATTCGTAAGATTCAGCTGTACTCTACTGCCCCAAGATCAGGAAAGAATGAAGTAATCTCATTTCAAGACAAGACAGAAAGCAAGTTAAAAAGATAAATATGATAGAGGACGGCCCATCCACTATAAAAAAAAAAACTGCACCAGGACTTCCACATGAAACCCAAAAGGGGCCTTGGTATTGCAAGGGGGCGGGTCATTTGTGAAACTGGAAACAATGAACCCCAAAACATTTTTTCCTCTTCAGAAGGTGCAGAATTTTAGAGTTTTCTTAAAAAACAAAAAAAAAAAAAAAAAAATGCAACACAAAAAAGAAGGCACCCCTTTCCCCCTTTTTTTAAAAAGGAGAGAGAGACAAAATATCAAAAGCATTCAAACCGTTTCTCTTTTTTGAATTGTTCACCAGCTTTGCTTTTTATTTTACCCCTTTTCCTCAGGAGGTAGTTCCCCCTCTCTATTTTCCCCCAAATTTTTCCCCCCCGGATCTGGGAAGCTTTTAGCTTTTACAGGGGCAACAAGCTTTGCCAAAAAATTTTTAAACCTTTGCCCCCCTTGGAAGGACTGGGCGGAAAAACTGCAATCAACTCACCACAATTCAATTTCATTACGGACTGTCCATTTTGGGGGGTTCTGAAAAAGTTTTTAAAAAAATTTTCCTCCCCCCCTAATCATAATCAAAATTGATAAAACGTAACACACACACCAAAAAAAGAGAGGGAGGGAAAAGAGGGGAGAGAGAGAGAGAGAGAGAGAAAAGGGGAGAGGGAGAGAGAGAAGGGAAGAGAGAGAGAAGCCTAGACGATATTTTTCATGCTTAGTGTTATGGTTGTGGCAGAAGGGCCATTTTTAAAAAACTTAAATTAATTAATCGAAAAAAAAAAAAAAAAAAAAAAAGAAAAAAAAAGAAAACAAGTAATAAAAAATAGAACATGCCCAATTACTGTGTATACATTGACGTTGGTAAAATAATCAACCGATGATTTTCGGTTGATTTGTCCTAAGAAAATTTAGATCTATTTCTGTGTACCCCTGGAACAAACTATGACACTTTACGAGAAAAACATGTTTTAAAAACTAGCCAAGTTGTTTTTTACTTTTTTAAAAAGTATTAGAAAAAATTAAAACCCCCCATGGCGAAAAATGTATGAGGGGGAAGTTACACACCACTAACAGAGCTGAAAAACCCCCCCTTTTTTTTTTGGGTTTCCCAAAGTAAATTTTAAAATAATCCATGGCTTTAGACAATATCGTTCCACTATGGGAGGTCGAAATAAAAAAATTTTAAAAACCCACCCAAGCAGCCTGAAAAAAACTCCTAAAACCAAAAAAGCAACTTAAAAACAAAATTTTAGGACTGGTTTTGACATAAGGGCTAAAATAATTTTTTTTTATTCGCAAACAAGCCAGTTTTTTCCAAGTAGCCCTACTCACTTCATATCCGTACGAAAGGGAATGATCATAGCCACTGAAAACATCTTTTTGCCAAATGGTCAAGTATTTCTTCTTGAAAAAGCTTTAAAAATGGCACCTTACACTGTGAAAAAATAAAAAAACAAAACACAAACATCAAGTGAAGGAAAGACCCCAAGATTGGGGTACCCCCTGAAGTAACACTTCCCCTGCTCTTGGTTTTGCCATATAAAAATAGCCCAACCCCAAGCCAGCGGGGGTCGTAAAAGGCGACTAATGGTGGTGATTCCCCCATCTTGAGTCACCTGGCCTCCAGGTTGGGGGTTGGCAAAGGGTTAAAACCCCTTTTCCTTTTAAAACTCAACCGTTTTCAGAAACACAGCAAGACAAAAAACCCAAAACCTTTTTTTTTTTGCTTGGTGCCGGGAAAATTTCTGGAATTAAAAGAATTTATGAAGGAGAATGGTAAAACCCGGAAGGTAAAAAAAATTGGCTCAGGATAGAAAGGATGGAACTGTTTGTCGTGGCCCTTCCCTTTTACCCAGGGTAAAAAAACCCAAATTTATGATGAGAGAAGGAAGATAAAAATTTTAAAAAAACCAAACTACAGGCCTCAAATGTTGGTGAAAAAGTTTTCAGAACTTTTTGAACACGCGAAAATAGACACAACGAAAAAAACATGGTTTTAAAACACACACAGATATAACACATCAATTGACTTTTTCAAATCACCCCAATTTCCCCCGATTATTTAAAGAGGCCCCAATTCTATGGTACCCAAAAAAAAAAAAAATCCCAATTATTTGAGGGTCCGGGCTGAGTTAGTTGTAAAAATGAAAAGGAAAAGAACAATTTTTCCCCCCCCCTTTTTTGAAGGATTTTATTCTCGTGCTTGACACGGGAAGCTCGTACTTCGCTCCTGTTTGTCTGTGTTCAATGTTTAGCTGATTTCCATTTTTTTTAAATTTGGATTAATTCTCACAAAAAAAAAAAGAAAAGAAGAAAAGAAAAAAAGAAGAAGAGAAGAAGAAAAGAAAAAAGAAGAAGAAAAAATGAAGAAAGAAGAAAAAAGGAAGAAGAAGAAGGGGGTAAAAGGGAAAAGAAGAATAAAGAAGAAAAAAAAAAAGAAAAATCCGGACTAAAAACCCAATAAAATAAGAGAAAAAGATATGAGAACTGGGAAAAGGTGTCGGAGCAAAATAGAGAGAAACCTTCCGGCCCCCCGTTCACACAAAAACCCCCCGTGCGTGCGTTTTTACTGCTAGGTTTTTGTTTCCCACGCCTCGCATTAACCCCTTTTTTTGGGCAAAGATAATCTGTGCTTCGTGACACTCCTTCCGTAGCCAGCAGTTAATACATCCCCCGTCAGTGGAGTGTTGTTGGTGACATGTAATAATTTTAGTAAAAGATAGACGTTTTGTTTTTCTTTTATGCGACAAATTTAAAGGGTTTTTTTTTTTAATCGACATTTGAAACGGAATAAAAAATTAGCACTTAAAACAAAAAATAGTACTTTCCCCGGAAAATCCCACAATGACGGAAGATTTTACAGGCCCCGAAAATATATGAAGCAATGTTACAAAGATTGAAAAAACATAAGAAAAAATAATTTGCCAAAAAACTTTTATCCATATTTTTACTGAAAACAATTTCAAAAAATCCCTCTAGGTTTTTAAAATGTTTTGAGCCAAAAATTTAAAAGAGTCCACTCCGCTTAATCCCGCTCCCTTTTACGCCACACAACCGGTAAAAAAAAAGGTTTCAACCCTCCCCCCTCTATAAAATAATTGCTCTGTTTACGCTGATTCCTTCGTTTATTTGGATTTAATTAGTATAGAAGAAAAAGGAAGGAAAGGGGGTGGGGTCTGTGGAGGCATTTTTAAAAGAATATAAATTTCAAAAAAATAATGATTTTTTCATTATTTCTTTTTTTATTTCACTCAGGACCCCGAAAACCCAAAAAATACTGGAAAAAGAAATAAGCACGAGGAAATGCATGTGGTCAGTAGCAAAATAAGAGAAACCTTCCGCGGCCGTCAAAAAGGCTGGGAAAAAAATTTTAACTTTTCAGAAAACAAAAAAAGACCAAAATAAAAACCAAAAAAAATGGATTAACAACACAACCCAGATAGGGAAAACCCAAAGATTCCGGTGCCCCGTTTTCCTCAATAGCAAGAGAAGAAAAAAACGCCGTTGGTGTCTTTTTTCTTCAACCACGACCCCTTTAAATTTATTTTTAAAAACATTTTTTAAAATAAGTAAGTCGACTCGATCAAAAAAAAACTTCAGGCATAATGAATAGGGGAAAAAATTTAATTAATAAAAAAACTGAAAAACTACGGTCATGCGAGAAAAGGGAAAAGAAATCGGTCGGGAGCCAAACGGTGAAAAAATTCCGATATAATATTTTCATTTGAAGAAAAATATCTATTTCCATTCATATTTTTATGGTTCAAATTTCAACCGGATAGAGATAATAAACGAACGAAAAAAAATAAGAATGGAACAGGGGTTTGAAAGTTACTAAATGTATTTAAATCCGCAAAGGCGGTGCTCAGAAAAAAAAACCCCCGCAACACCAATAAAAAAAAAAAGAAGTGCTTTTAATTATAAAATGCCGTTTTTTTCTTTTTCCCAAATTCCGGCCCCCAGAAAAAAAAAAAAAAAGGGGCGAGCCTCTTTTTAAAAAATAAAAATCGGCCATCCGGGGATTTTTCCCGGCGAACTTTCACCCAAGGAATGGAAGGGGGTGTGTGTGCCCAGTAGCAAAAATAGAAAGAAAAAAGGCCCCGGGGCCCCCCAAAACCAAAGGGTTAGTTGATTATGACCGAATTGTGATCGACGATTTCACGAACGCGAGCACAGACACTCGCTAGTTACAGCAGGAGAACACACAACTGTGGGCAGAACAGTAACGTGGGGAAAAAAGTACACGTCCGGGTATGTGGAGGTTGGTGATAAAATTATGACAAAAATGGAAGGGGTCTGGGTTTTTTTTGTCTTTTTACGAGATTATAGACCCCGTAATGAGCTCTATAAAATTTTTCTGAAACCTTTATCCCAAACAGAAAAAATCCAAAGAATCGAGTGAAAAATAAACAGCAAGCTCATTTGAGCAAAACAATTGGCAAAAAACTAATTTACGTGGGAATTACCCAAAAAACGGAAGAAAAACGGTCCCCCCCCCCATTTTTTTGACAACGTGAGGGCAATGAATGAAAACTTGTAGCAATCAAAAAACTTTCGATTTGAAGGGGCTTATAACGCACTTCCGGCTTTCGCATTAAACTTTTCCATACTTTTTTTGGCTCTACGAAGTAAAAAGGTGGTCAAAATTTGGTTAGAGAAACA
>NW_027627449.1:0-5167 GCF_034508935.2 Berghia stephanieae
TCAATGGTGACTTATCATCATTGCCTCTTTCACCATCAATGGTGACTCTTATCACCATTGCCTCTTTCATTTCCTCCTTTCATGTTTCTTTATTTCTTTTTTCCGACACCGTCCTATCTATTATTTTCAATTCTAGATTATAAAATACAAGCACTTAAAGAATTTCATTCACCAAGATTTAAATGCACAATCTTTCACCACTGTCAGTTCCACTATATCTATAGTTTGATTAGACTAGGAAACTCATACCCTGATTCAGCTAAAAGATCATGTGGCAGTCATATTCATAGTATAACCTCACTAACCAATGCTGCCTAGGGAAAGACCACATGCACAGTAGATAAAGCAGCGACGGACGCTCTGCTAGAGAGTGGGAAAGTGGTGGCCACCCTTGGACTCCTTAGGAGCAAGGGACTAGGTTACTAATATTAACACCTCCCCCAGCCCCCCAAGAAACCTCCAAAGTTGCACTCAGTACTCTTATAATCTATACTCTAACAACCTAAAAGATTCTTAAACTTACTCTTAGGTAGAGGTCGTCTTGAAATGGTGCACCACTCTTCTCTGCATGTTTTTTGGCTACATTCAGCTGCCTTTTCACATCATCCATACATGTTCTTGGTAGTTTGCCATTTGGTCTTCTGCCTTCAACTTTGCCCTCTAAAATATTTTTCATAATGGAGTTTTCTTTTTACATTACCAAAATATAAGTTGTCTTGATTTTCTTGTGTGGAGCAAGGTTGTTTCAATTTCTATGATATAACAAACTTCTTGGTTGTCTTTTTAATAATTTGACTTTCCCCGCTTATCTTTTCAAGTTGTATAATGCTTCTTTGTTTTTTTCGAGTACTTTATTGAGGATCCGCGTTTCTGAACCAAAAAGCAGTGCTGAGTGAACATAGCATTTCAGAACACGGAGTTTGGTACTGAGTTGAATTCAATCTGCCGTTGATTTTGCTATTGCTATTCTGGTTTTAAGTTCTTGATGACATTCTCCAGTGTTTTCTACCTGCTGTCCTAAATACTTGATACTGTTTCTAGATTTTTTCGATTAATATTTATGTTGACTAATGCTTCTCCCTTTCTTGTTTTTTTATTTTCTGCCAACAACATATTGTCATCCATATATCTAAAGTTGTTGATGTTTCTGCCTCAAATTTTGATCCCTGGTAGATGGTCAGTTTCTCTGAAGATAAACGTTGTGTATAAGTTAAAAAGATATGTGACAGTACACAACCTTGTCTGACTCCTCTTTTGATTTCAGCATATGGTGACAATACTCCTTGTATTCTTATAGATGCCTTTTGGTGCCAGTAAAGGTTTATAATAAGCCTTTTATGTCTTTCATATCAAATTCCGTTCTTTCCCATCAACTTCCGTTCCTTCCAAATTGAATGATACTAATACAAAATAAGATATGATGCCTGGGTTTAGAAATAGAAATAATTTTTTAAATTATTTATCAGGATATACATAGGGTTTCATAGGGGTTTAGTTTTGCATTTATATTACAGTTATATTACAGTTTATAAATCATCCTTATATTTGCCAACAAAAGTTCTATCACTGATAAACTATTTAGTAATAATTAATAGACTACACCATTGCGCAATATCCACTTAACAATGCTCAAAGTAAAATGAGTAGATTGAGAGATGTTGTCTATTAAGCGATATTACAAGAATGCACACGTGATCTCATTGTATACAGTAATTCCCCAAATACTTGTGGTACTGTTTTTATATTGTTTTTGTTTTTGTGTGGCTAAATCTTTAATTTGATGTTATCGTGGCTGAAGTGGTGAAAGCGAAAACGCGTGTTGTAAAATAAGTCCAGAGAAACGAGAAACCTCGTTTATGGTTTGATTAATGGATATGACATATTTTTATGTGACTGAATCCAAAGTTGGACATTAAGTAAAAAGTGTGAAAGCGCGTGTCAAAAATAGCAAATGCCGTTGTAAAGTAATGAACACTTCTGCTTATGATAAAATGGTTTTGTCATTTTCAAGAAAACAAAAACTTTTTCTTCTTCCATTCACTCTTCTCCATACCAGCCAAATCAACCCTAAAGCTGTTTTGAGGAAAAGGTTCACCATTATTATTTTTCATCCATTAATCTTATTTTGTATCATATAATGATAATTGGTCAATTATAATATTATATATGTATTGATTCCTATCAAATCCCGTTCTTTCCTATCAACTTTTGTTCCAAATTGAATGATACTAATACTAATTAAGATATGATGGCCTGGGTTTTAGAAATAGAAATAATTTTAAAAATTATTTATCAGGGTATACAATTTCATAGGATTTCATAGGGGTTTTGTTTTGCATTTCTATTACCATTTATAGAAGCTGTACAAAATCATCCTTAGATTTGCCGACAAAAGTATTTTCATCATTATTGAAAATTTCATGATTATTATAAAATAAGTTGTCTCTCTCTGAAATAGAATTATGTTGTGTTATGTAACTTGTAATTACGAAAGTAAAGATTTACAACATATTTGACATATATCTATAGTTTGATTAGACTAGGAAACTCATACCTTGATTCAGCTAAAAGATCATGTGGCAGTCATAACATAAGACAAACTATAACTTGCAACAATACAATCTGCTCCCCCCCACCACCACCAGTTTAAAAATTCATGAGATGAGATGATATATTTTACTTGTAAATCACCTCTCTGTTATGCGTTGTATAAATTTTGTTTTACACATATGATTTGTAAACATTTGAGTGTATTATGAGTGGGGACCTATGATTAGGTCATTTATGTGATCTCAAACTAAGTACATTGATAGTGAATCTATTTGAAATAATTCCACTTTGTTTTACTTTCTCTTTTTACTGGCGCTGATATGACCTAGATGTGTTTCAAGCGCCTTCTATTCTTTCAAAACAAACACAAACAACAATGTAACTTAACTCATATTCATATTATAACCTCACTAACCAATGCTGCCTAGGGAAAGACCACGTGCACAGTAGATAAAGCGACGGACGCTCTGCTAGAGAGTGGGAAAGTGGGTGGCCACCCTTGGACTCAGGGAGCAAGGGACTAGGTTACTAATATTAACACCACAAATACTTTTGGTACTGTATTTTGTATTGTTTTTGTTTTAAAATAATCCAATTTCATTCAATACCATCTGGTGACCTGCCACTCAAGACCCTCACAATTTTTAATTATATCGGATCAGAGAAAAAGTTCAATTTTTGAACCACATTTCATGTTTGTTTAATTTGATATTATCACAAGGTTATGAGTGGCTAAATCTTAAATTTGATGTTATCGTGGCTGAAGTGGTGAAAGTGAAAACGCGTGTTGTAAAATGATAAGTCCCGTCAAGCATGCTAACATTTTGATGTATTATAGAAGAAACCTCATTTATGGTTTGATTAATGGATATGACACATTTTTATGTGACTGAATCCAAAGTTGGATATTAAGTAAAAAGTGTGAAAGCGCGTGTCAAAAATAACAAATGCCGTTGTAAAGTAATGAACACTTCTGCTTATGATAAAATGGTTTTGTCATTTTCAAGAAAACCAAAACTTTTTCTTCTTCCATTCGCTCTTCTCCATACCAGCCAAATCAACCCTAAAGCTGTTTTGAGGAAAAGGTTCACCATTATTATTTTTTTCATCCATTAATTTCATTTTGTATCATACAATGATAATTGGGTCAATTATAATATTATATATGTATTGATTCCTATCAAATCCCGTTCTTTCCTATCAACTTTTTTTTCCAAATTGAATGATACTAATTAAGACATGATGGCCTGGGTTTTAGAAATAGAAATAATTTTAAAAATTATTTTCAGGGTATACAATTTCATAGGATTTCATAAGGGTTTTGTTTTGCATTTCTATTACCATTTATAGAAGCTGTACAAAATCATCCTTAGATTTGCCGACAAAAGTTCTATTATTATTTTTTCATCCATTCATCTCATTTTGTATCATATAATGATAATTACGTCAATTATAATATTATTTATGTATTGATTATTCATGAATTATAAAATAGTTGTCTCTCTCTGAAATAGAATTATGTTGAGTTATGTAACTTGTAATTACGAAAGTAAAGATTTACAACATATTTGACATTTTATCTATAGTTTGATTACCCTGATTCAGCTAAAAGATCATGTGGCAGTCATACATAGTACAAACTATAACTTGCAACAATACAATCTGCTCCCCCGCCCCCCCCCCCCCCCCCCCCCCCCCAGTTTAAAAATTCATGAGATGGGATGATATATTTTACTTGTAAATCACCTCTCTGTTATGCGTTGTATAAATTTTGTCTGGGTGGGGATCCTGACCTCCCATAGCGGGCAGGGAGGTACATACTGTGTCTTCTATACCCTTATATCTGTTTTCCAACATGTTTTCTGCCTTTGTCTTGGAATGAGATTACTTGTTTTTTTTCCTGGCCCTGGTCGGAGTCCTGGCTGGGAGGGAAACAGTCAAATGCATAGTTATTGTTTTGGGAGATGATATTTTTTTCCTTGTAAATCATCTCTCTGTTATGTATTATTCTTTTTATTTTGAATGTATAATGTAAGCATTTGAGTGTGTTCCTCTTTGTTGGATTTTGTGATTGTGTCTGGATGAGACTTACAGGTGATCTCAAACTAAGTACATTGGTGGTGTGCTCTTGGAATCTAAATCTCATCCCTATTTGTTCTCAGTTCCCCTTTGTCTTACTTTTTCTTGGGTGCTTTAATTGTAATTCTAGAACTTTTTACTATCCCATTTTCTTCCTTTTTACTGGCGCTGATATAACCTAAATTGTTTGCAAGCGCCGTAAAACCCGTAAACACAAACAAAACATATAAATTTTGTTTTACACATATGATTTGTAAACATTTGAGTGTATTATGAGTGGGGACCTATGATTAGGTCATTTAGGTGATCTCAAACGGAGTTATAGTTAGACACCGAAGCTCGCCTAACGAACGACTTGCCCAACACGTGACCATTTTTTTTTCTCGCGTCCTCTCGTCTAATCTCGTCACTCCGGAATAGAAAGAGGAGGCGGAGCTCATATGATATAACGCAATGAAAGTTCTGTCCGATGACGGGTGGGGGATATCACCTCTCCAATCTTACCTTATTATATGAATCTTGAGATTCTTATCCAATC
>NW_027627450.1:0-5163 GCF_034508935.2 Berghia stephanieae
GTATGATAGATTTGATGGAAACATTTTTTGTATCCAAATTTCAAGGGACCTTACTACGAAGCTATCCAATTATTCCCCCAAATATTATTTTTCCATAAACCCTAGGCTAAAAAAGATCCTTAACTCAATCTGTCGAGCCCGTGGCTTGAATGAATGTTTGAATGTATTGCTTTTCCGTGGCTCAGCTTATTTGTCACATAATTCACATCGCTATAATTCATTAACTCCAAGATCACAACAAAAGGACAGTTTAAATTTTGCAGTAATTTTTTTAAAAAATTCTCTTCATTGGTTACTGTTTTTGTAATAATATCTCTTTCTCCTGCAGAGGATTTGTCAAAACTTTCATCCATGCAGCCCAAACTACTGCAGCAACTGCAAAGAAATTCCCCAACCTCTGCCGGTGGGAAAAGTTTTGGCTTCATTGTTGGAACTGTGAGGGAGGGTGTCATTGCCAAGTCTCATCTTTTCTTGGAGCAAAGTACATCCTAGTTGGGGGGGAATGATATGTTAGGGCCTGCAGTATCAGAAACGGAACTGACGATTCTAAAGAGAATACAGAAAAAGATAAAGGTTTGTAAAACATTTGTGTACTCATTGAATTGTGCTGTTGATGTTTGTTCTTGTTTTGTTTGTTATTTATTTATTATTTGTTTTTATGTTTTGATTTATGAAAATTTATAAACGCTTATAATGCATTAATTGTCATGAAATATATGATACTTTACAAATGTAGAGTTGAAGTATGGGCTTCTGAAACTCTTTACTTACCAAATTGACCTTTTTTGTTTCAAATGGTTTCCGTTTGATTTCTTTTCATTCCGACTGGCACTGGGCAATGTCAACATTTTTGTTTTGAAAATTTACACTATTTTCATGGAATAGATTGCCAAACATGCATTCATTTTTTTTTTGTTTTAATATTTCTTATTAGTCTATTTTATAATAATATTATAATCTTTAAATCCATACTGGGGGTTTGGGATCAGTGCTTTGCAAAAAAGTCTTAGGCCAACCGCACACTTAACAAGAGACAAGACATGCAGCCAGTTATGCGTTTTACAATGCTACAATGTTTCAGATTGTGACAGATGGCATTGCTGTTTATGGCCAAGTTCTTACTTTTACACTTGAGAAAATAACTTTGCACCATCCCCCAATAGGATTTGAGCTCTTAAACTTTTTGGTTGCAAAGCGAAGACCACACAGTCTATTGGTGTTTAAGCAAGTAATACCATTTAAGGATATTAGGAAAGTGCATGCAGCGAAAGTGAAAGTTGCATTTTAACATATTTTTTAAATGACTGTCCATTGGCTAAAAAAACCCAAAGAAATTTTCCAAATATTGTATTTATTTTGCAATAAAAAAGGCAGTATGTATGGCTTGTGTATGCTTGGAGAAATTTTATTCCAAATATTTTATTTGAAAACCTAACGAGCATATGTGGCAACTGACTATGGCTTTGTACATCCCAGAAAAAAGCAATTCCAAAAACCTCAATTCACCTAATAGTCACATGCTTTGACTGTTTTGTCAAAAGACATTTTATGCAAATTTTTTGTTTTCTGTGGCAGCTTGTAAAATGAAAATCACTTTTGGGCATTGACGCTAAATTCAACATTGGATGATGATAATAATGATATTGTTTTAAAAAATTTGGAAAAAATCCATTTTTTGGGGGGGCTTTAAAGACAGAAGAAACGTCACTATCTTTTTAAAAAAGATATGTCACAAGTTCAAATCTAGTTGATGATTTTGACTTAACGATTAATAGTAAAAGTAAAAACATGTTTTTATGGAACATGACTAGTTTTGAAAGAAATGCCTGGTAATTTAATCATTAGAAAGTGGATGTATTTAAATAGATTCCCTTTAAAAAAAAAAAACATTGTAAACAATAACAGAAAGACCCCAATGCAGTTGACACACTTTTTTACCTCCTTTCAGAACAAGATATTGGAAAAAGTTTTGCAACAGACGGCTGCTTTCTATATACAACAAATGGTTTGGTAGGGGGATTCAAAACTTGGAACTGGGCGTCGTGGAACACTAAGGTAATTTATTTTCTTGAAGTTGGAGTGAATATCCAACGTGAGGCATTAGGGTGCCACCTGGTATGAAGTGGGTTGGTAAAAAGGTTACAGGATCATCACTCATAAAGGATCATCTGAAGATGGATAGATATAATTTGGTAATATATTTTTGGGCTCTTGACATTTTCAAAGACTATTTTGAAGAATTCCTGCATTGCTTCCAGGTAAGGTCCTTTTTTTTCTGATATGTTAATATTCTCGTTTTAGTTTAAACATTTCAAATTCCCTTTTTTCAGTTAATGGTAACATTTTTGACTTTTTGGGAGTGGTATCAGAAAATTTGCCCACTTTTGACAAAGCACTGGAAACATAGTTGTAGATGACACATGTATTACCAAATGGCTCTCATAGCTGTTTGAATGGAAATCTGCAGGAATCTAGTAGAAATATGGATAATTACTTTCCATTTTCTTGAACTAGTTTCCTTAAGATCTTTGTATAATTGTCAATTTTTGATTGATGAAAAATGTTACAATTTTCTCTCCTTGCAGGGGTTATGTTTATTGAAGAACACAGAGATTGGTCCAGGAAGAATGGGATATGCCAAGGATTCCTTCTTGTTCCGACCTCAGAACTACAAACAAGATTGCAACATTGAATATTTAGCACAACTCATAGACAAAAATTTCTTCAGGTATGATTTGGGAAATTTTTACTTCATAAAGTTATAACAAAAAATTTTTGTATGGGCAACAAGTTTTAAACTTCTGTTTAGAAATTTACCCCCTTTGTTGGATTAAAATTTTATCCATGTCTTGAGCAATATCCATAAAACCTGCTCTAGCCAACAGCAACACATAACTGATGCCTATTGGGTGATATTACAGTTTTTGTTTTTTTTAACAGAGGCAAAAATTTTACCCTGAGTACTGTGAGAGAAAAGAGTTAAAAACCTTTTCCATAGACTCAACTTTGCGATGCACAGAGGTGAACTCGAATCCTGGATATGTTGGTCCGAAGGCGAGAGTCATCCCACAAGACTACATATCTGTACAATGTATATAGAATGTCCCCAATCAAACTAGAATTCAGGTTTTTTTTCGAAGAAGTTGCTTGCTTAATGCTGCTTTATAAAAAATTTGACTCAGTATTTCAAATTTATTTTGAGGGTAATTTTATACAGCCTTTTCGAACGATTCTAACTTTTTTTTTAAAAAATTTTTAAATACACCCAAATGAAAACAATCATAAAGCCACCTGTGATGATGAATTATACCGGGCCCTTGACCACTGTCAGCTTTTGTAGTGATGGCATCTCTCTCTATTGGTTGTGGTGCCCAACCCTTGTCAGTGACAAGACACTAAAGGGATCAGCGTCAATGTTACCAGCTTTTCTGTGGAGGTCAGTTTTGCATGATTAGAAATTGGCACTCAAAACTTTAGATTTTTTGTTTTCCCCCAGTTGACAGTGTTGAAAAAAAGTCATAAGTAAATATATTTTCCTATAAAAGGTGCATTCACTATTGGGACTGGATGTGACGCTGACATAAACACTTCCTCGATATTTTTTTACTAGTAAACTCGATAGTGGTCCAATGATTTATTCTAATAGATTTCCATTTTAAATCATGTATTGAAAAAATTACAGTGGAATAATTTTTATGATGGAATTAAGTTGCTTTATGTCGAAAAGAGGAGGGAAAAAAATTTCTTACCTCATTGTGAAAGTAAATTTGGCCTGGTAGTGGCTTTTTAACTGTAATGAAATATCCCATTCAAGTTAAGAAAGTAGGGTAAATTTAAACATAGTGATTAACCCCTTTTTTTAAATTGATGTAAATAAAAGCTGATTCATTTTTTTTTTATTTCTTATATAACACTGCGTGGCTTTTTCCCCCCTCTGAGCGGTATTTCAGTGCTAGGTCAACCTGACCCCCATTAGTGGGGTCAGCCCATGGGAAGAAACAGGAAAGCGGTCAGGGGGAAATCTGTGATGCCGCTGTTTGGTAATTAATTGTTGCAATATTTCATGGTATTGCTCAGGTTGCTAACACAAATATGAAAATTGTTCCCCCCCACCACAAGCAAAGCAAAGGTTTCTTTCATCATATGCCATGGTTGATAAAAATTTGTATCCTCTTAAGACTGCTCATAAGAAGGTGTCAATTTAGTGGTTTTTGAGCTATCAATGAAATTAATTTGTTTTAATTTGCCCTATCAATAATTTAATTCCCACGGCAGGAAATGATTGAAACAAAACATCATTATAAAGTAAAATTGATGATCTTTTACACATGCCAAGTTTGTTTGTCCGGGCAGTAAAACCTTTAAAAGAAATGAATTTTTTATTGTAAATTTCATATTTGGCATGACTTTGGTGAGATCCTTATTTTCTTCCCATAGTATTCCATGCCATGAATTATGTCCAAATATCAGTTTAGGAATAAAATATAAACCCTTAGACGAAAATATACTAATATTTTTTTTTAAGCATTTAACTGATTTAAATATTAATGAGTTTTGGGCACATTTTTTAAAGCCAACTTTTTTAATGGCTTATAACTTTTTTTTTATACTTAAATCCCCTTTCGATTCAATCAAATTTTTTTTTTTTTTATACTGTTAGGCAATTTTAGTTTGAAGAGTTATACGGTACTGGGTTTTGTGTGGTTGTCTCAGGAAATGCCGACTTTATAGTGTCAATAGGTGTCAATTTTTTAGGGTATTCTTGCATGTTTTAATAAGTAATATAATGTAAGGTCAAGTTCTCCTTTTGTGCATAAGTGAATGTGTTAACTTTTATAGACTGAAGCGTCCAGATATATATATGGCAGTGATATCCTAAAAAATTTAAAAAAAAAATGATCTTGCTGTGGTATGCCTGTGGTGTTGTACTGATTTGACTCTGATTGTTATTCAGGGTTTTTTAAACTCTAAATTTGATTGACTGGAGTTCAATGGTATATCAGATGAACTCATAAGACAATGACTAAAAAGTGTATTCTTGAAGGAAAGGAGATGAATTTTATATAACCTGTATCGACAGTGTGTTCGTTTGAAAGTATTGGTCAAAAAGAAAAAAAGGTTACGACTTGGAATAAACATATGCCCCCAAATTTTGAATTTCCC
>NW_027627451.1:0-5164 GCF_034508935.2 Berghia stephanieae
GTTAGGTTTAAAACCCACCTTTTGTATAATGTCTCATTTTGTATCAGTGCATAGTTTTTTCATGATATGAATAAATATAATAATAAGTCGGCGCTTGGTTTTGGGACATAATGGGGGGAGGGGGTCCACATAGCTTAGTTGGAGGAGCACTCGCTTCACAAGGAAACTGCTTTTCGATAGTCTAGCATCCCATCCAAAGGGTAGCGAGCGATAGTCTAGCATCCTATCCAAAGGGTAAGTGAGCAATTGCTACTGTTCATTTCATGCTATATAGAAACTGGGATAAGGTCTGCTCTTTGGACTTGATTTGGTGGCTGTGAAGGACTAGCTATTTTTTTTTTTTTTTTTTTTTTGGTGGACATTTTGATATGCTACTTATATGAGCTTTATATTATATAGAGTAATATCCACTAAAACGTGCTCAAAGCACTTTTCAAGGGATCCCTGGCCAACAGCAACATTTAACATGTAGGACGGTACATGATTCCTGTTAGTCGATATTACAATTTTTTTTCGAACAAAGACAACGGTTGTTACTCATGAGTACGGTGAGAGAATGTGAGTAAAGAGCCTTCTCCAAGGATTCAACTATGCGTCAAGCGAGGCTCGAACCCATGACCGTCCGATCTGAAAGCGAGTGTCATACCACTAGACCACATAGCCGCACTTACATGCTGATCTGCCAACTCTTGTGAGGAGGTTTTTCCCACGGGATTTTCATCCTTTGTTTGGGTAGTCTTAAATTTTAAAATAAATCTTGACAAGATTTCTAAAACAAGTACAGAAAATCTCTTTCTTCCTTGATTAGAAAAAAAAATATATTACGAATTAGTAATAATACTTACATGTGTAATATAGCAATATTAATATTTATATCCTTCCGATCTGAAAGCGAGTGTCATACCACTAGACCACATAGCCTCACAGAAAATGGTTGTAGAGAGAATCATGTTTTCTTTTGCACCGTACCAGGTGTGGAATGTCTGTACTGTTAATTGTTAAATGTTTTTGTGATTGAGTGTTGTATGTCCTCAGACTCAAGATTTTTGCTCTGTTTTTACTTACTGCATGCAATGTTATTGTGTATGCACTTAGATTCTGATTGTTGATTATCTTGGGATTTTACGAAATTTGATAAAGATTTTTTTTTCTTGTTGTTCTCAAAGAAATAAGGCAAATTTTATATGTGGAGTTCTTACAAGAAACTGATTTAAAAGACAGCTGTATCAACTGGTATAGGGGTAATTTTCAATGAGACAACAGACTTTTTTTTTAAATTTTAAAATGAAAAGGCAGGGAAATTACGATTACAGTTACAGACCTGCCTACTTGAAATTGGAAATATCGTACTTTTTCAGGGGTAATAACATAGTAGGCATTATAACTACTTTTTTAAATTACTGATTTATGTTTAAATACAGTAAATTAATGCCTTAAACTCGTCTGTATACTAGCTCTGGCAACAAGACTTTGTTTTCAAGAAGTTTATTGAAAATTAAAGATCTTATAATTGTCAATTAGGACCCCAAAAATTTCGTGGTTTTACGGATTTTTCGTAGTAGTTGACAAGGCCTGCACTTACAATATAAATCTGTTTGATGGGAGGGTTTTAAGTATTTTAAAACAATCCTGCGATATTTGTAAATTTTTATGCAATTTTTGTCTTGCAATAAGGCCATGTCATGTTCTTTTGTTAGTTTTTTTTTTTTTTCTCTTTACTTATTATGAAGGTTATTTTCTGCACAATCAAAAAGTTCCAAACTAATTTTAGAAAGAGCATGTTGAACCTCTGCCTCAATGGTTTTTTCGTCAAGGGTTTAGTCTTGATCGCCTTAAATACGGTTTTATGTCAAGGTGGTTTAGGCATGATCGCCTCAATACGGTTTTATGTCAAGTGGTTTAGGCATGATCGCCCAATACGGTTTTTATGCCAAGGTGGTTTAGGCATGATCACCTCATTACGGTTTTATGCCAAGGTGGTTTAGGCATGATCGCCTCAATACGGTTTTATGTCAAGGTGGTTTAGGCATGATCGCCTCAATGCGGTTTTATGTCAAGTGGTTTAGGCATGATCGCCTCAATACGGTTTTATGTCAAAGGGGGTTTAGGCATGATCCCCCTCAATACGGTTTTATGTCAAGGTGGTTTAGGCACGATTGCCTCAATACTGTTTTATGTCAAGGTGGTTTAGGCACGATCGCCTCAAAAACGGGGGTTTTATGTCAAGGTGTTTAGTCTTGATCACCTCAATATGGTTTTTTTGCCAAAGTGGTTTTGGCTGATCACCCCAATAGGTTTTATGCCAAAGTGGTTTTGGCATGATCACCTCAATAGGTTTTACGTCAAGGTGATTTAGGCGGATCGCCTTCAATAGGTTTTACATCAATTTAATTTAGGCGTCATTGACTCAATACGGTTTTTACATCAAGGTGATTTAGGCATATCGCCTCAGTGCAGTTTTAGGTCAAGGTGATTTAGTGTGGTCGCCTCAATACGGTTTGGGTAACAGTAATTTAATCGAGATCGTGAAAGATTTGAGACTCTGGGATGAGCTCATACCAAAAGGTTGTCTTTGTAAGTTTCCCCACAAAACATCTTAAATTTTAAAAGTAATTTTAAGGTGTAGAAAAATTTAGAATTTTAATGACATATTTTTATTCTTATTTTCAGGGGTTGATCATGAAAAACCATCTAATGACTGAGGGTCTGGTATCAAAAGTAAAAATACTAATAGTTTTTTTTTTTTTAATTGGAAAAAGTTTTTAAGAAAATTTATTAACTTCGGGGAAACCATTTTGCTATTCGATCAGATCTTTTTTCTTTTTTTTTCTTTTTATTTTTAACCCAGAGAAATGGATGAGCACTACTAAATCTTTGAATGGGTTTTGAAATGATGTAATAATATTGTCTTCTTTTGTCTTATGTTTTAAAAAGACTGACCAGTTGCATGGCTCAGATTCGTATATTTTATTGAGAGAATAGATATAGTTTGAGAAGTGTTGAAAACTTCAAATTCATGTTACCTGATCGCTTGTCGGTGTTTTGGGTGATTAACTCGTGCCATGATACAAGAATGAAATTTTGTTGTGGCATGATTTATATTAACGATTCTAAAAGCCTTGTGTTGTGAATTTTGTAATGTGTTGGGAAGAGGGAGGGATACTTTTTATTTTTGTCTTGTGAATCATCTCATCATGTGACTTTGTACTTTTTTGTGCGAAAAAAATATAAAGTGAATGCCTTAGGGTTCCAATTATTTTTTTAATGTATTCATGGGACTTTGTGTGTCCATTTACTTAGCTTACAAGGATGCTCTTTTTGTTCGTTTTTGTTTGTTTTTGAGGGGGGGGGGGGTTTGGGGGGATATTATTTTTTTACATTGAATTTTTCTTTGTTTGTTACCAGGGGTATCGAAGAGTGAAAAAATTTCCGAGTCTCAGAGGGAAATTTAGTGAAAAGTTATTAAACCCCAAAACCAAATTTCTCCAAAAGTGAACTGATCGCCTACATTAATTCTACATATTCTAAAGACAGTACCAAAAAAGGTAATACAAAAAGTTTTTTTTTTCCCTTGATCCCGGGTTACTTTTCTGAAAAATTTCAATTTTTTTGGGAAAAAGAAATATACAGATTTTTTGCTATTTTCCTTTTGTATTTCAAAATTTTAACCCACCTTTTTGAACAGCGTTAATTTTGCTATTACACATGTGCACCCTTTGGGGATGGGGGTTATTAAACACAAATAAGCCACTCTTTTTAATCTGAATTGGGGGAAATAAAGCCTAGGATAAAAAAAATGCATAAAGAAAAGCTGATCAAATTAAGAACTTTCATGTTTTAAGACCAAGAAACAAATTTTCCTCTTGAAAAAAGTTTTTACCAGAATTAAGAAACTTACTTTTTTTTACTTTTGAAAAAATCAAAACAAAACCTCTTTTGGAAGAAAAGCTGATTTAAATTGCAAATTTGGTCTTTTTAAAAATCTCAAGTTAAAAATTTCGTATTTTCGGGGAAAAAAACAAAAAAAGGGTCACAATAAATAGCATAACAAAAATATTTGCCTTCGAATTAAAAAAAACTCCAAGTCCTAAACACAGTTCTAACAACCCAAGCTTTTCCCTTTCGCAAAATTTTTTACAAAAACGCTCTCAAACAGTTTCTGTCAAAGGGCCAAAAGTCGTATTATACAAATTTTCGTAGCACGATGGTTTTAATTAAGAAACTTTTTTTTTGAAAATAGAAAATAGCAAAACTCCATGCTTAATTTTTTTTAAAAATTTGGGCCCGAAAACTTCTCCTCAATATCAATTGATTTCAGACCCCAATTTTTGTCAAAGCTTTTTAAAAAAAAAATATTAAAAAGAAAATAAGGAAATTTCAAAAATCTTTAATTATGTAAAACACTATAGGGGTAAGAAAAGGTTTGCAGTAATTCACCGGTGTAAAAGAATATTATAATAAAATTGCAAATTTTTTAATAAGAAAAATAAAAGAATTAAAAATTTTTAAATTTGTATTTAGTTTTTTTAAAAAATTTTATACAAATAGGGTATTTTTGTTTTTAAAGGATTAATTGGGTGTTTTTTTTTTTTTTTTTTTTAATTATTTTTATAATTTAAAAACAAACGAAAGTCTATTTATTATTTGGAGTATTTATAAATTTTTACAATTTTTTAAATAAATTGTAAAATAAATTTTTTAAAATTTTTTTAATTAAAATTAAAAAAAAAATTAATCAAAAAAAAAAATTTTTTTGGAATTATGGGGGGGGGGGGGGGGTTTAAAAAGATAAAATTTGGTTTTTTTTGAGACCAAATTTAATTAATAAATAAATAAGATTAATTTATTAATTGCAATATTTTTGATTTTTGGGGATTTTAAAATTTTTTTTTTTTTTTTTTTTTTTAAATTTTTTATTTTTATTTTTAAAAAAAAATTTTTAAAAATTAAAAAAAAATTTTTTTTGTTTAGATTTGAAATATTAATTATATTTTTATAAATTTTTTTTTTTTTTCTTTTTTTTTTTATTTTAATTTTTAAAAATATAATTTTTTTTTAAATTTTATTTTTTAATCAAATTTATTTTAAATTTTTTTTTATATGTATATAAGAAAAATAAAAAAAAAATCTAATTTAATATTTTTTTAAAAATTAAATAAAAAAA
>NW_027627452.1:0-5083 GCF_034508935.2 Berghia stephanieae
ATTTCCCTGACATTCAAAGTTGTGTAAAACTGTCTGTGAATGATACAATACAAGCTATATGAGATTCTGTAATTACAAACTATTGTATAAGGCATTTAAAGGATAATTCTTATATTAAGCCTTTAGTAAGATAAGGTAAGATAAGTGGTAACACCGCACAATCGTACATTGGAAAAAAATAAATACGTATTTAAAATTTAGGCCAGAAAACTCGTCCTTCAAATATCGATCGATTAAAATGTGATCGATATTTGACGGACAAGTTTTCTGGCCGAAATCTTGCCAAAATATTTAAAAAAAAAAAAAAAAAAAAAAAAAAAAAAAAAAAAACCACACACACACACACACAAAAACAAAACAAAAACAAACAAACAAACAAATAAAAAAAACCCCAACAAAACAAACAAAACAACAACAACAAAATAAATAAGGCTCCACAAAAAAATAAAAAAATAAAAAAATAAATAAAAAGATTAAAACAAAACAGACCCTGAAATCGGGGCTCGAGAGAGATTTTGAAAGTAATTTTAATCCATCGATTTTTTGAAGGACTGGTTTTCTCGCCAAAATTTCTGACCTACACGTTTTTTCTTTTCTTTTCTTTTCTTTTCTTTTTTTTTTCTAATCAAAACTCAATGGGGGACAACTCCCCTCTATTTTGATTTCATACTCTATCCAATTATCGGGCCATTCATTGTGTGTTATTATGTTATGTTGATTATTGACACATTTTCAATGGTTCTCGGTTATTTCAGTGACAGTTACTATAATAATAATAATAATAATAAACATAATAATAATAATAATAATAATAATAATAATAATAATAATAATAATAATAATAATAATAATAATAATAATAAATAAATAATAATATAGATATCTAGTAGTTACTATGTATGTAACTGTAACGGGGTTTACGAGGGGACAAGAGGACGAGGACGAGAGACGCATGCGCACAACCAACATGTTCTCTCTCTAATAACTTTTCCGCCGGTGACGTCACAGACTATGGGTGACGTCCAATCAAGGGACGCTACTCTTCCGCTAATCTCATTCCTATACAGCATTGACGGTCGTACTTCCAAAACAAATAATTTAAAAATTCGTGCTAAAAATTTTGGTCAGAACAAACAAACAAACTCGTCCCTCAAATGATATCGACCGATTAAAATGGCCGTCATCTTGGCCGTAGCAAAAACTCTCAAACCTGGGACTATTCGTGACGTCATCCGATTTGAGAGGGGCCTATTTTCCCAAGATTTTTGAAGGACTGGTTCTCTGGCCTAAATTTTAAATAGGCGTTTGTTTATTTTCTATTCAAGCACACTGGGAACAATTCCCCACTAATTTGATTTCATACTCTATCCTATTATCGGGCCATTCATTGTGTTGTTATTATGTTGATTATTGACACATTTTCAATACTTCTTGGTTATTTTAGTGACAGTTACTATTGAGATATAATAATAATAATAATAATAATAATAATAATAATAATAATACCATAGATATCTAGTAGTTACTATGTAAAAGTAACTGTAACGGGCTTCACAAAGAACAGAATAGAACTTATCGTAATACAGCAATGACGGCCGTACTGAGAAAACAAATAATTAAAAAAATACGTGCTTAAAAATTTTGGTCAGATAAACAAAACAAAACAAAACACGTCTTTCAAATGATATCGATAGATTAAAATGGCCGTCATCTTAGCCGTAGCAAAAACTCTCAAACCTGGGACTTTTCGTGATGTCATCAGGTTTGAGAGTTTTTGCCAAGATGAGGGCGGATATTTTAAACGATCGATGTTTTGAAGGACGAGTTTTCTGGCCAAAATTTTTAATAAATGTGTTTTATTATTCTTTTTTTCAGACTGGTTGCGGGGGGTGGGGGGGGGGGGGGGGGGGGGGGGGGGGGGGGGTGGGGGGGGGGGTGAGGCGACGAACGTTACGCTCCGTGAAACTTCGGTGTTTATTCCGGCGTTTCTTTTGCCGCATTTATTCTCTTTGAAAAACGGTAGATAATTTCAGTTATAAATTCACCGCTTAAATTATTTATACCTGATTAAGCTTACTACAATAAAAGTATTATTTCATTGGATCCGACTATCGACACGTTCGTCAGGCATTATTGGCGCGTTGGCATTTGTTTTTGTCTATGCCGATGGGTACTTGTTTGATAAACAACTCACCCCCCCCCCCCCCAAAAAAAAAATAAAAAACAACAAAAAAAAAAACAAACAGAAAAACACTAAACCCCCCCCCCCCCCCCCCCCCCGTCCAATATAAACAAAAAAAATAAAATAGAAAAATAAAAATAAAACAACAAAAAAACTACGCCCTTAACAAAGAAAATAACCCTCTTCCCCCCCCCCCCCCCCCCCCCCCCCCCCCTCACGCGTATTGTCTTAAAAGTAGCTTCTGAATCGGGATGATTTATATTGCATTTCCATGTGCTCGAGGTCATCGGTCACATTGCAAAGTGTACTCAAAATGACCCATTTAGTGAAAAGTGCTCACAGTTTTAGAAATATCCAACGTCACAATAGGATTCAATACTCTGATGTCATGTCCGCCCAACAAAGAGCAGCTTGGTTCTAAACAAAGAAAATCAGTACTTTATTATTCTTCATGCTGGCTAGAACTTTTTCACGTGTCATGGGATCAGAATGTATAAAAGTCAAATCATGATCAGATTTATAACGTTTTTCTCCTCTGCATACACTTTTATGCTCGTCAGAGAAGAATTTTATAAGGGTGCCCGCCCGTGTTCCGATAGTTTAGAACCAGTTGCTAAGTTACTATGCGTCATTACGAGGGAAGTGACGTCACGACTGTTGAAGCCTATTGGTCATTTTGTTCAGCATCACTCATCGCTCATGGGTATGTCTACAAAGCTCATTAACAAAATAGTGTGTTTACATTTATTGAGAAATGTCCAATCGTACAGCAACATATCATGTGATCGACGACTACCTTGGATGAAAACATGAATATAGATCGCTCCCATTGTAATTTCTAAAGAAATTTCAAGAGAGTTCCAAACAGAAGGAGAAAAAGACCAATCAGAAAACGTTTTTTTTTTTTTTTGGGGGGGGGGGGGGACAGTTTTTTATAGTGAAAATCGGGACTTCAGAAATTTCAAGAGAGTTCCAAACAGAAAGGGCAGCATGAGAAAAAGACCAATCAGAAAACGCTTTTTGGGAAAGTTTGTTATCGTGAAAATCAGGACTTCAGACTTTTGATCCGCCGACAGATGTCTGATCCGCCCTAAATTAAATAAAAAGGTCGTCTGATCCGCCCTAAATTAAATAAAAAGGTCGTCTGATCCGCCCTAAATTAAATAAAAAGGTCGTCTGATCCGCCCAAAATTAAATAAAAAGGTCGTCTGATCCGCCCATAATTAAATAAAAAGGTCGTCTGATCCGCCCAAAATTAAATAAAAAGGTCGTCTGATCCGCCCTAAATTAAATAAAAAAGTTCGTCTGATCCGCCCGAAATTCTAAACAAAATGGTTGGTATTGCCAAAGCTCGTATGTGCGGCTATGTGGTCAAGTGGTATGACACTCGCTTTCGGATCGGAAGGTCCAGGGTTCGAGCCTCGCGCTCGGCGCATCGTTGAGTCCTTGGAGAAGGCTCTTTACTCACATTCTCTCACCGTACTCAGGTGTAAAATGAGTACCTGGCCGTTAACAGCGTTGTCTGTGTCCGAAAAATTGTAATATCGCCTAACAGGCGTTATGTCCCGTCCTACATGTTAAATGTTGCTGTTGACCTTGTAAAGCGCTTTGAGCACGTTTCGTGGATATTGCGCTATATAAAAGCTCAATTTTATTTTTTAGACTTGAGAGTTTAAATCCGCCGATCGTGAAAATCGTCCGACCATCGACCATCGATATGTTTGTTGAAATTCCAGAGTTTTGATCCACGATATATCTAATATCAGCGGATCAAAATTCTGAAGAATACAAACGAGCTTTGCGCACCATGCATGTTTTATTTGATTGATGACATCCGAGGTCTGATCCGAAATTTAAAAAAACAAAAAACTTGAGCTTTTATATAGCGCAATATCCACTAAACGTGCTCAAAGCGCTTTACAAGGGGTCCCTGGCCAACAGCAACACATAACATGTAGGACGAGACATAAGACCACATAGCCGCACATGGTACGCGAAGCTCGTATGTAGACTTCATATTGAAAATCGTCGTTTGTTTTGTGTTGTTCCCTTGTGCGGCTATTTGGTCTAGTGGTATGACACTCGCTTTCAGATTGGAAGGTCCTGGGTTCGAGCCTATAGCGCAATATCCACTAAATGTGCCCAAAGCGCTTTACAAGGGGTCCCTGGTCAACAGCAACATTTTACCATTTAGGACGGGACACGACGCCTGTTAGGCGATATCACAATTTTTCGGACAAAGACAACGCTGTTAACGGCCAGGTACTCATTTTACACCTGAGTACGGTGAGAGAATGTGAGTAAAGAGCCTTTTCCAAGGACTCAACTATGCGCCGAGCGCGAGGCTCGGACCCAGGACCTTCCGATCCGAAAGCGAGTGTCATACCACTAGACCACATAGCCGCATTATTCCCTTATTTACGAGTGACATTTCCTCCATTTATCTTCCTCTCCATTTTATTGACTCATTTCGGCACGTCTAGTTGTTTTAGTTTAGATCCAGCGATCGTGAAAATCGTCCCAAAGATCGATATGTTGGTTGAATAGAAAGGACTATTTTTTCCTATTAAAGATAGTATGCGCTTGGCTAAGAACCTCATAACATTGCCATCCGGAAGTCTACGGACCAACACACAAACTGTGTGTATCCATGAACGTTTATAGTCAGGTTAATACAGTTCAATGAGCATTACTCATAAACGCGGATGGCAAAAAAACAATAACAAAGACCTGAGTGACGTCGTCTTCGAACTATCTATAGGTGGTAATGTGAGGCATAAGTCCTTTATCAATAATATTGAAATTGACCAACCGTTCGTTCCGCGACCCCCTAAAGGGGTATTATTATTATGTGGTTATGTTGATTATTGACACATTTTCAATGCCTCACAGTTATTTTAT